>NC_056744.1:1388604296-1388886796 GCF_019279795.1 Protopterus annectens | reverse complement strand
TCTTCGGAGCAGAGCAGATCTCAGAACCTAGATATTGGCACCGAGTCTGCAGAATTGGGTTGGCTCCATCCTTATCAGAGCCATCTCTTCCCCTGGGTGCTTTGGCCCTTGCAGATCTGGAGTTCTGACCACCTCCCCCTCGTTGCTTCGGCTCCGAGGGAGGTGGAAGGGACTTAACCAGTCCCATTGATCTTCCATGTAGTGGAAAGGGTATTCTCCCTTGATGGAGTACAGTCTTCTCATGTCCTGTAGGTTACCCCCTCACCCCTGTTGGGTCGTGGTCTTGACCTTACTCATCCTGCTTTGAGCCGTCCTGCCCCGAGCAGTCTCCAAGCTCTTCCTGCCCAGGAAGAATCCCCATTCTTCTCCCTGAGTATCTCATGGAGGAAGTCCCCCAGAGGAAGATGTGCAAAGGAGGCACATCGAATCCCCAATGGAGTTATTGACCGAAGACACTGACTTTAATGAGGGAGAAGGACCCCCTCAATCCCCACTTGATGACATCTCCTTTGGAGACATTATAAAGATCCTGAAGCAGAAAGGGGGGCTGGCCTGTCCAACCTCCTTCTTCTGAGGAGTCAGTGTTCTTGCAGGAGTTTCTGGTAGGCCCATCTGTGCCCTGGGTGACCCCCCCCCCCCCAGACGTATGTCCTCATTAATTTGGTATCCCGCTGGACATGGAAAAAACCAGATACTATAATGCCTATTCCTAAATGTCCCAATAGGTTCCTGGTCCCACTGGATGATAGGAAACACTGGAGAAAGGGTCCAGTAGTTGATGCCATTGTGGCGGTGGGGGCCACTAAAAAAGAACTGACAGAGGAGACTCCAGTGTCCATCCACCTAACAAGGAGTGTAGAGCATTGAACAGGATTGGAAAGCATGTTTATGCCTCAGCCACTTTTGTGCTGGGATCATTAAATTATTTAGCTCATTTTAGCTGGCTACAGATAGAGCTGGTCAATGAGCTCTCAGCTTCTCTTGCGAAGTCCATATCTGCGGAGGAGCTTAAAAGACTTTCTCTTCAAGCTGGTCACTCTGTCATCTATTGCTAACTCCTCAATGAGACTAATTTCCCATGCAGCGGAAGGTACCTCTTGGGGTGCTGGTTCAGGCCTATCCCTAAGGAGGCATGCCTTGATGAGATTGTCTGATTTCACAGAGTCCTTCAAGGCATTAGTTAATGCCTGTTTGGACAGCTCATCATTGTTTGGGCCTTTGATTAGAGACACATTCACCCACTGTGAAAAGGATGGGAAGACCTTTTTTGCTGTGGGGATCAAATTTTCTATGCCTCAGAGGTCCTTTTCAAGGAACCAGTGTGAAAGCACGAAAATGTGGTTCCGCAAATCCCAAGGGCCTTTCCAGGACCCACGCTGGGAGCCGTCTTCCAGAGGCAGAGTAGGAGAGTTTAAAGATCATCTTCACCCTAGGGGCAGAGGGGGCCTTAAGAACCAGGGCTTCAGGGATACATTCCCCTGAAAATCCCTATCAGCACTCCTGAAGCGCTGCCTGAATGTCCATCTCTGGAAGCAGTCGGGAGTCGACTTTCCTTACACCCAGAAGCTTGGACACTGTTGACAAACAATTCATGGGTGTTAGAAATAATATCCAGAGGCTATTACATCCCCTTTTCTCTTCCCCTTCCAAACACCAGCAAGAATCTCCCCGATGTACCACTAGGTCAGAGGGAGCAGCACACAATATTCAAAAATTGCTGCAAAACAGAGTCCTCGAAAAGGTCCTGACCAAACAAAGAGGATTCACAACTTACTCCTGATTCTTTTTAGTGTTGAAAAAGACATGGGACTTAAGACCCATACTGGATCTAAGCAAGTTGAACCTTTATGTAAAGAAGTCAAAGTTCTGAATGGTTAGAGTTCAGTCTGCCTCTGTTGTACAAGGACGATTGGATGTGCTCAATAGATCTCAAAGATGTGTACCATCGTATCAAAATAGACAGGTGCTGCAGGAGATTCCTGCACTTTCAGCTGAGAGCCAGTCATTTTCATTTCAGAGAATTGTCCTTTGGGCTCACCTCAGCCCCCTGGGTGTTCACCAAATGCATGGCAGTCATGGCAGCTCATGGATTCTGGGTGTTCCATACTTAGACAGTTGGCTCCTCACTGTCCCCACAGGGCATCAACTTCTCCAAGCCAGAGATTACCTGATTCAGATCTCACAGTCCCTGGGCATCACCATAAATTTAGACAAGTCCAGTCTGATTCCTGTGGAGAACATAGAATTCATAGGAACACAGTTAAACATTATGGATCAAATAGCTTCCCCCCCCCTTCACCTCATAACAACATTGAGGAATCAGGTTCGGGAACTACTCTCATCCAACCCACCTCACCCCCTTATGCAAATTCTTCAATGGATATTGGCAGTACAGTTGTCTATACTCTACCAACTACTATCTGTACTGACACCAGTCTACAAACATCAAATTCATTGGTGGATTCTGTCAGACAACCTCTTTTTAAGCATGGCCTTCTCCGCTCCCATTCCAATGGCCACCATGACCACAGACGCTTCCCAGCTGGTGTGGGGAGCATTACAAGGGAAAGATGGTCCAAGACACATGGTCCCCTCTGGAGATCAGGTTGCATATCCATGTCTCGAAATGAGAGCAGTCCTTGTAATGCTGCAAGCTTTCAGTATGTTCTCCCTCTGGGACCCATTGCAGTTCACACCAATAACATGTCTGTAGTCTGGTACATCAACAAGCAAGGAGTAGCCTGTTCTTACCCCTTGTGTAGAAAGGCAAGGAGGGTTTGGGAATGGGTGATATCTTCTGACCACCTTCTAGGTGCAAATTACATTCCGGGGAAAACCAATGAGCTGATGGACAGACTCAGCAGATCTATTCTGATACCGCATGAGTGGTCCCACAATCAATCAGTGGTGAACATGATTTTCACCTGCTGAGGTCAACCGTGCTGCAACCTTTTTGCCTCTCCCTCCACAACAACAAGTGTGGCGAGTTTTTCACTTTGATTCTCCCCACCGGGGGAGTCCCAGAGGGACGCTCTGGTACACCTTTGGCCCCCAGGACTCCTTTATGTATATCCCCTACTTCCACTGATCCCAAAATTTCTTCAGAAGGCAAGAAGGCTGAAGACCTAAGTCATCCTCATTGCCCCCTACTGGCCTTGACAAATATGGTTCCCCTTCCTCTGGTCTCATCTGAAATATCCTCCATGGATACTGGAGCCAAGTCAGGATCTCCTCACTGTCATTGACTCTGGTTCCATGTAGTCTATCATCAAGGTTCGGCTAGCAGTTATTTCTAACTTTCAACAGGGTTTTGATTCTACAACCTTAACTTCCCAGAAAACATGTGAGGTCTTCCTGATTAGGCACCATTATTTTGAGACCACCAGTGAAATTTCCTGCAACTCACTGGAACCTTAACTTTGGTTTGGTGGCTTTGATGCATTCTACTTTTCAGCCAGCTTTCTCGTGTATCCTTAAGTTTCTCTCCTCACAGATTTTGCTTTTGGTGGCCTTCACTTCAGCTACATAGATATGAGAGCTGCAAGCTCTCTCTCATCATAACCTCCATACTTAATATTTCACTGAAATATAGGATTTCCATAGAGTTTCTTTAAAACCAGTCTTTTTTTCATATCCATGATTGCTTTTTTTATTTACCCTTAATCACTATTCACCTCCCAGCCTTTTTTTCCAAATCATACTAATAATGGATAATACTTTATAAAAGACATCCTGCACTTTGTTTCTTACACTGTTTGTAAACTGGGACAGAAAATGCCTAAAGTTACCCTGTGCAGCTGTACACTCTGTATATATCAAGCTAACAACAGAGCTGTCGCAAATAGTTGAGGTAGTGTAGTGGTTAGAGTTGTGGCTTTACATGCAGGTGTTCACGGTTCAAGTCCCAAAACAGGCATCTTCTTTATAGCTGTGATGGCTTAGAGGTTAACTGCTGTAACTAAAGTGTACAGGGTCCTGGGTTCAAGACCTGCAAGGGCAGTTTATTTAGGGGTGGGAAGTTGGTATAATGGTTGGGATCTTTGCTTTGCAAATACAAGGTACAGGGTTTGTTTCTCACATATGGTAATTGGCTAGGCTTAAAATGGTCCACAAGGGCAGTTAGCCTAGTACTAACCTATGAAACCTAAGGGCACTCTATAAGGTCCATTATTGAAACTTCCATTGTCTTTTCTAAAAATGTCACCATAGTCAACATTTGTGGTACTGTAGATAGTCTGCCATGCACATCTTCACTAAACATTACAGGGTATACAAGATCTCTAAGTTCTCTTCATTCCTCTCTCAATCTGAAACATCCAAAAGCACTCAGACTTCAGATAACAGCACAAGAAACAACCCTTCATCTAAACAAAGTGCAGCTGCATTCACTCAGATCATGTTACATGTACCCTACCGCTCTCTCACACACCCCTTTATCCTTATTTCATTCTTCCGTATCTCATCTCATCTTGTCATCACCTTACTTACTGCCTACCATTCATCATACTTCCCCTCTTCTCTTTGCATCTCTCTTATACTTCTCGTTTCTATCCTTCTTCCCTCTACATGCTTCTCTCATCATTTCTTTGTCTTCTCCCCATGGTATCCTTTCTTGCAACTGTCATCATTTACCTCTTCTAATGTCTTCACTCCTTTCTATATAATCATATTTTTATAGTGCAGTTTAAATAACATTAATTACCTTTTAGTCTTGAGTCAAGAATAACTCTTCAGGATGTGCAAAACATTTTCTTTTTATTTAAATCCACATACGTCAGAGCTGGGAACTACCTTCACAATGTTTTCAAGTCAGTCTCACTAAGCAGCAAAAATACACAGTTTTTATTTCCTTTTCTTATCAGTATCATGCAAGCAGAATACTGATGTTCTTGTAAAAATGTAAACACTGCAACAAGTTCCAAAAGTGCCAAAGCAGTGCAAGTCAAATTGCCCAAAACATGACCTCTTTCCACACAGATGCAGGAAACAATTTTATTAAGCTTTAACAATGCTTTTCGTTGTTTACAAAAAACAACTTCTTCAAATAAAAACATTTTAAAACACTGGGGTTTAAATTCCCCTCCTTCCCATCACATGTTTAAAAACAGTAATATGAGTGGCTGTCCATTTCTTGCTTAGAAAGCAAACTCCACCTCCCTTCAAATAAAAGAAACAGTTCTACTATATTGTGAACATCAAAAAACATTAGTTGCATACATAAGCCTACCTAATGAATAAATAAAAACATTTCTAAAAAATGTTTACAAAAAAATATTTTCTTTAAAAGTATTATATTGTGAAGCGTATATTTATATACCTCTATACAAAATATGTTTTTAAAGCATGTGTTTGTATGTATCCAAGCAGTATAAAAAATATTAATGAAAATAAAAAGAACATTTTTTTTTTTTACTACTGGCTTAAGCTTCTTAGTTTTAAAATACACATAATGGAATGTTTTTATTTATTCATTAGGTAGGCTTATGTATGCAACTAATGATCTGAAGTAGTTAACTTCATTTGGTCTGCAACCTGTGGGTATCGGATCCATCCTCAGATCTAAGCCGGCAGTTTACCTAGCTAAAAGATCCGAGCTCCTAGCTCCTCCCCTACCCATAATCCCCTGCTACATATCCCCCATCCTCAGATCTAGTTTGCCGCGGCTTGTAGCAGCTTCTAGAGACGAGCTCTTAGGCGTGGGTGAGAAGTTTCCAGTTTGATAAAAACCTTTTAAAATCGTTTTTTTCTAAATTTCTTTGGTGTGTGTGTTTTGTTTAGCCCCCTTTATCGATTAATATATTTAGCATATTTTTTTTGTGGTAAATTTACTTCAAAATGTTAAGTTGTCAATCTCGCCTTCATTCTTGCTGGATGGGTTCAGAGCCAATCCTCGGCTCCGACTCGGCCAATACTAAAGCTCGAGAGCTTATTCCACTGGCTCGAGGCTCCCCTATATCCCACAATGCAAGGCGGTAACTACTTAGATCTCGTTTGCCGCTTAGCTGACAAGGTGCTTTCTTCTACCGGCTCTGGCAGGTTAGTAAGTTTTATAGTCAAAAACTTAAATTTCTACCCCTATCCTTTCTATTTAGTTTAGTTTTTAATACAGAGTATCCCTTTAGTTTAAATCGGGTCTCCCATGTTTTTTATCCCCTTTTTATTCCCTTTTAACTTTTAGGCCTTTGGCCCACTTCCCTTTTTTTTCCCCTGTCATTTTAGTGTGACTGGATTTTTTCCTTTGGTTAAAGGGTGTGTCTGTGTGTTGTGTCTGTGTTATATACACTCTCTTTTAGGATGTCTAAAGACTCCAAGGTCTCAGGCTTCAAGAAGTGTGATTCGTGCTGTCAGAAAATGTCTCTGACAGACGGTCACACTTCTTGTGTCTATTGCCTGGGACCTTTGCACCTGCAGGACTCCTGTTCAGCCCTAGAGTCCTGCAGGAACGCAAAAATAAGCTTATTCTTCAAGTCTTGTTAAAGCCTGAAGGCCCCTCGACCCAGTCTGCATCGGGGAAGCCTTCAAAGACTTCCAAGCCATCGGCTCCAGCTTCTGAGCCGTCTGCTGGGAGCATTAAGGCTGCTTCGACATCGGCTCTGGCTGGAGTCGATGTTTCGAAGTCTCAAACCGTTACCTCGGCTCCGGCCGGAGCCGAGGTTGCTAAGACACAGTCGGCTTCGATAGACTTATTGGAGCCACCTTCAAAGAAGAGGTCGAGATCCCCTTCCATCAGCTCCATCCACTCGGCTCCGGGATCCCCTCTTCTGTCGGAGCGGAGCCATAGGGTCCCATTCCTCTCGGTCCTCCAGGCTATCCGACCATGACTTGCAAAGGGTGGTGAGTAGACTTCTCAAGTCCGAGGCACTGGCCCAAATGCTGCATAGCCCTACTCAACAGTCAGCGGCTATTCCCATCCCTGCTTCTATTCCTCCTCCGACTCCTTTGAGTTTGGAGCCGGGGCTCGTCGGAGCCGTGGCTGTCGGTGGGTCGGAGCCGATAACTTCCTTTTCGGCTCCGTTGTCTGCTCTTATTTCCTCCTTGGAGGGATCTCAGCACCAGGCTTCCCTTGTCGGCTCCGAGGGGGCGAGTGGCATCGGACCCTTGTCCGACCCCGTTCTCCCTCTCGGAGCATCGGCGCTGGTGAGTTCGGCTCTGACATCGGCCTCTGAGCCATCCCTGTCGGTGCCGGGGGGTTCCTTGTCTCCTCGGAGCAGGGACCTTCGGCCTTGGCTGATCGGGGTGCCTTCGAGGTCATGCGGAGCATGCTAGACCCTGTGTCTACCCCACAGTCGGCTCCGTCAGCTCCTCCCTCTTCAGTGCCTGCGGTGGTTTCTACCCAACCCCTCGTAACAGGCCATAGAGAGCCAGCTCCTCAGGTTTCCCCATTGGGAATATCCTCTTCTTCCGAGGCTTCTCCTGATCCGGTAGGAGAACCCCCTCGGAAGAGACAGTGCAAGAGGAAGCACATTGACTCCCCCGAGTCTATCACCTCTGACACCAACTTGGTGGAATCTGAAGGTTCCCCTCGGTCCCCCTCTGAGGATGTCTCCTTTGCTGACATCCTTGAAATCCTGAAACAGAGGGGGAACTGGCCCGCCCTTAACCCTTCAGAGGAAAAGTCGGTCTACCTTGAGGCGTTTGGCTCTCACCCTTCCACCTCCTGGGTGTCTCCTCCCTTTGACCCCCTCATGGATGTGGTGGTAAGGAAGGCTTGGACGGCCTCTGATTCGGTGGAATCTACCCCAAGGAGGCAGTCAAAATTTATTACTGCCCCAAAAGAGAAACAGTTTTTATCCAAAGGTGTCTCTGATTGATGCCATGGTGGTGGCCGCAGCCACTAAGAAGGAATTAGCTGATCCTTCGGTACCTGTCCATCCTCCTAATAAGGAGTCTAGGACTATGGACAGGTACGGTAAGCAGATGTTTTCCTCAGCGACCTTTGCCACGCGATCGCTGAACTACTTGTGTCACTTCACCCGTCTCCAGAGGGATTTACTCAATGATATGGGTGAGGCCATGCAGGATCCAACAGCTGAGGGGTTCCAAGACAAAATGAACTCCCAGTTGGCAACCCTGAAGTCGATTGTCAACTCCTCCATGCGGCTTATCGGGCGAGTAGGGCCGCAGGCACAGGTGTAGCTTTACGACGCCACACCTGGATGCGGCTTTGCAATTTTGCGGACCCTTTCAAGGCGTCCTTCACCAATTCCCCCTTTGATGGCTCAACGTTGTTTGGACCTCAGGTGAAGGATACATTGACTAGGTGCGAGCAGGAAGGTAAGACTCTCTCTGCCGTGGGAGTCCATTTTTCTATCCCTTCCAGACCTTATCCCAAAGGTCGGGGGGGGGGATGTGGTTCCGCAAACCACAAGGAGTCTCATCTGACGCACAAAGTCGATTCCCCTCTAGAGGCAGAGGGGGGAACAACAATAGATGCCGCCCTAGGGGCAGAGGTGGTCCACAAAACCAGGGTAGCAGAGAATCTTTCTCTGATAAACCCTTTCAGCATCCCTGAGGAGCTGCCCAGCTGTCCACCTTTGGAGGCAGTCGGGGGAAGATTATCACTGTACCCAAAAGCCTGGCTTTCCCTCATTCAAGACAAATGGGTACAGTTGATCATATCCGAGGGTTACAAAATGACCTTTATTCACATCCCATTCCAACCCAAAGAATCCCTTCCAGACGTTCCACTCAGTCTAAAGGAACAAGCAGTGTTAGAAATATCAAAGCTGCTATCAAAAAGAGCTATTCAACTAGTCCCAGCAGAACAGCAAGGATCCGGAATCTACTCCAAATTCTTTTTGGTACCAAAAAAAACAGGGGACTGGAGACCAATATGGGATCTCAGCAAGTTAAACAACTATGTGAAGAAAACAAAATTCCGGATGGTCACGCTACACTCCATTCTACTCTTCTTGGGTCAGGACAATTGGATGTGCTCGATAGACCTTCAGGATGCGTACTACCATATCAAAATGCACAGATGCTCCAGGAGGTTTCTCCGCTTCAGGCTGGGAGCCAGTCACTACCAGTTCAGAGCCCTACCCTTTGGTCTCACTACAGCCCCCCGAGTGTTTACCAAATGTATGGCAGTTGTTGCGTCTCACTTGAGATGTCAGGGATTCCAGGTGTTTCCATATTTGGACGACTGGCTCCTTAGTGCCACCACCAGGCATCAACTGCTTCTATCCAGAGACTTCACAATCCAAACTTGCCAAGCTCTAGGCATTTCAATAAATTTTGAAAAATCTGCCTTGTCGCCTTGTCATTCTATTACCTTTATAGGCGCCACCTTAGACACAGTTTATCTTTCCACCAGACTAACAGAGCAAAGAGTATCAGATATCCGCAAACAAGTTTACCTTCAACTTCAGTGCAACAAGATCAAAGCCAGGGTAGTATTGAAGGTATTGGGACTCATGGCAGCTACAATTACACTTTTCCCCTTAGCTCATTTTCACATGCGGATCCTCCAGTGGATGCTGTTTCCTCAATGGTCCTTCCAACAGCTCCCGATGTCTCACATCATCCTACTAACCCAATCGTGCAAGAATCACCTGTCTTGGTGGATCACATCACCTCAGGTTCTCCAGGGCAGACCCTTCATCCCCCCCCAATCGCCACGGTGACGACGGACGCCTCCCTGATCGGGTGGGGGTGGCATTATCAGGGCAGGACAGTCCAGGGCATGTGGCAATCTTTCGAGTGCCACTTGCACATAAATGTGTTAGAGATGAGAGCAGTGCTTTTAGCATTGCAAGCCCTTCAGGACTCTCTTCCCATGGGGACTATTGCAATTCAGACAGACAACATGTCCGTAGTGTGGTGCATCAACAAACAGGGCGGAACCAAGTCCTACCCCTTATGTCGAGAGGCACTCAGACTTTGGCAGTGGGTGATTTCTTCAAAGCGTTTTCTGATAGCAACGCACATTCCCGGGAAGTCCAACATGATTGCGGACAAGTTGAGCAGGGCTATTCTCATGCCTCACGAGTGGTCTCTAAAAAAAAATCAGTGCTGGAAGAAGTCTTTTGAAGATGGGGCCGGCCTTGCTGCGATCTTTTTGCTACTCCCTAAAACAGCAAGTGTCACGACTTCTTCACCCTCTTCCCTTTACCAGGCCAACCTACCAGAGACGCTCTAGTCCACGATTGGCCCTGGTGACTTCTGTATGCTTTCCCCCCCCTTTCCACTGATCTCTCAATTAATTCAGAAAGCTATCGCCTCGAGAGTCACCATGATCCTCATTGCCCCTTACTGGCCTCGACAGATATGGTTTCCGTTCCTCCACCACTACCTCTTGGAGCAGCCTTGGCATCTGGACCCAGTGCCAGATCTTTTGACCCACCAGTTGGGCCAGCTGCACCACTCCCTCCAATCTCTCAACCTCACAGCGTGGTTTCTCCGATTCCTACCCTAGCCAGGCTTCCCTTAATCTCTCATTCGGTCCGTAACATCCTGATAGCCTCTCACAAGTCTTCTACCAGAAGGATTTACAATAGTAAGTAGAAGCGTTTTTCCTTCTGCGCAGCATCAAAAAATATAGACCCCTTCACTGCACCTATCCAGTCTATCCTAGACTTCCTGGCAGAGCTCTTTCATTTAGGCTCTTCCTCATCTACCATTAAAGTACAACTAGCTGCTATATCTAATTTTCATGTAGGTGTCTCAGACTCCAGTATCATGTCCCATAAACTCTGCAAAGCCTTTCTAAGAGGTGTCTTTTTGCTCAAGCCCCCAATCAAAGATCCCCCACCTCAGTGGGACTTGAATTTGGTCCTAGCATCCCTGATTCTCCCCCCCTTCAAACCTGCGGCTTCATGCCCTCTTAAGTTGCTCTCATGGAAAACACTTTTTCTAGTAGCCATAACATCAGCTAGAAGGGTATCTGAACTTCATGCTCTTTGCAGTCGTCCTCCTTACTTAGTTTTCCATAAAGACAGGGTGTCCCTCCGGACTAATCCGTCCTTCTTGCCTAAGGTTTCCTCTGAGGCAAACCTAAACCAGACGATTGATCTCCCCGTCTTCTTCCCTGATTATTCCAACAGGTCGGAACAAAAGTTACATTTTCTAGATGTTCATCTCCAACTTTGATATTATTTAGACAGGACTAAACAGTTCAGGAAATCTGATCAGCTCTTCTTGTCTTATGCGGAAGGGAAATTGTTACTAAAGTGTCCCTTTCAAGATGGCTTACCTCTATAATTACCTTCATCTATGAAATCAGACATCAAAAACTGCCTTCAAGACCTAGAGCTCATTCAACTAGGGCATTAGCTACATCTGTAGCTTTTCAGGACAGGCTACCAATAGATTCCATTTGTGCAGCAGCCACAACGGCTTCTCCTCATACCTTTATCTCGCATTACAAATTGGATATGGCCTCCAGAAACCGTGCCAACTTTGGTTCCACTGTTCTCAAGAGTCTGTTCCGATAGGCCACCCGGGGTAAGGTGCTAGGGACGCGGTCCCATCCAGCAAGAATGAAGGCGAGATTGACAACTTAACATTGAGAAGTTATGTACCTACCATAACGTTCCATGTTAGTTGTCTTCTTCTCGCCTTCTTTCTTGCATCCCACCCTCATTCCCCTTAGCCTGGACAGACCGATAGGAATTTTTGGGATCTTCCATTGGGGTTTTCCTATCCCACATGTTCTACCACCTCTATTCTCCCTTTTATGTTTGTGGTAGCTTACCTACAGGTTTATATAGAGGTGGGTTCCTTTTCTCTCTTCTCCATACTATGGAGACCAGAACTGCTTGGTTTTAGCTATCAAACGAGATCTGAGTAGTTACCGCCTAGCATTGTGGGATATAGGGGAGCCCCGAGCCAGTGGAATAAGCTCTCGAGCTTTAGTATTGGCCGAGTCGGAGCTGAGGATCGGCTCCGAACCCATCCACCAAGAAAGAAGGCGAGAAGAAGACAACTAACATGGAACGTTATGGTAGGTACATAACTTCTCATTTTGTTTCATTCCCTCCCCCTAGTGCGTGAGTGTGTGGTGTGATGGCTGAAGGGCCTAAAGCCATTTTTTCTAAATGCACTGAGTGTGGTCATAAGCTGTCCCCAGCCGATGGCCACACTCAGTGCGTTATTTGCCTGGGGGTGGCCCATTTATCCACCAGATGCCAGGTTTGTGCGACTTTCAACCCCCGGGCTATCAGGGATAGGAGGAACAAGCTAATCTTGGCAGGATTGTTGCCCCCGGATTCTTCTTCCTCCTCTCCCTCTAAGGCACCGGTCATGGCTGTAGCTTCCGTGCCTTCCAATCCCCCTCCCTTGTTGGGGACTCAAACTCCCTCTGCTTCTCAGGGTGAGGGGGACTCTTCTTCATCTTCTAAAGAAAAAAGGAGAGATAAGGACTGGCACAAGCATAAAAGGCGGGCTGAGTCTCTTCCCTCAGCCCCGCCAGCGAAGGTAGCTAGTCCCGCTAAGAGGGCCTCTGGTTCTCCTCATTCTCGATTCCATTCTCCTTGCTTTTCCCCAGAGCCGGAAGAGGAGTACCGGTCTCCGTCGAGGTCCTTGAGGCGACCCTCCAGGCCCGCCTCTACGACCTCCTCCAGATCCACCAGAAGCTTGACCGATGCTGACTTGGACCAGATGATGCGTCGTTTCCTGCAGGCTCAAATGCAGATGGGGGTGCTCCAGCCTCCCCCCCCTTCCGGGGGAGCTCGGCCCCTTTCTTTATCCCGATCGCTCCTTCTCCAACCCGGTTTAGGGTTTCGGAGTCTTCGGATCCATGCCGTTTCGGACCTGGGGAACCGTCGGCGCCGACAGTCTTGATTACTTCGATGCTGATTATGCCCTCGAGCGTGTCGGATCCTAGCTCTCGGGGCCGAGAGCCGCGCGTCGGATCCTTGGGGGGAACTGTGTCTTCGGTGCCGTTTAGGTCGGACCACACTTCCCTCTCGGGTCTGACCGCTTCGGCTCCGACCCCGATCCCTGCATCGGAGCCGAGGGGGCTGCTCTCAGAGCCAGAGGTGATCGGTTCGCCCTCGGCATTTGATGATGTGGAGAGGGTGCTGTCGAGGACTTTCAGATCCCCGGTCTGGGCTGCGGATCCATCCGTCACCCCTGCACATTTGGGCCTGTCCTCCGTCATCCGGACACAGGGACAGCCTGCATCGGCACTCCAGTTGGTTCCCTTAGAGGAACAAGACCCCGTGGGTGTGCCGTCCTCGGATAGTACAAAAGGAGGCACCTGGACTCCCCTGAGTCCCTCACGGAGGACATGGACTTGGAGGAAGGGGAAGGTTCCCCACGGTCACCCCCTGAGGATGTCTCCTTTGGAGACATCATGGAGATGTTACGAATCAGAGGAGGGTGGTCTGCCCAAAAACCTTCCTCGGACGAGTCTGTGTTCCTGGAGGCATTTGATGCAGGCCCATCTACTTCTTGGTTGTCCCCCCCGGCTGACCCCCTGGTGGACTTAATTACCACTAGGGCTTGGAAGGAGCCGGACACCGTGGAGCCAATTCCCAGAAGGCCAGACAAGATACTTAGTCCCCCTTCTAATAGGCTGGCATGGTCTAAAGGTTTTCCAGTGGATGCCATGGTGGTGGCGGCTGCCACCAAGAAGGAACTAGCGCAGGAGAGTTCCTTGGTCCACCCTCCAGATAAGGAATCTTGGACGTTGTACCGCATTGGAAAGCGGATGTTTGCTTCAGCTACCTTTTCTGTAAGGGCACTGAACTATATGGCACACATCATCAGACTCCAACGAGACTTGATTAAGGAATATGCTGGAGCTCCCCCGGAGTCCATGGCGGCCAAGGACAAACGCACCTTTTCGGCTCGCATGGCCAATCTGAAATCTATTACTAACACATCTATGCGGCTACTCTCCCATGCCACGGAGAGAGTGGCTAGAGCCAGCGGAGCAGGCATCTCTCTGCGGTGCCATGCCTGGCTCCGCCTTTGCGATTTTGCGGAACCCTTCAAGGTGTCCTTCCCGAACGTGCCCTTTGACGGTTCTACGGTCTTTGGCAAGACCGTCCGTGAAACGCTGGTCCAAAGCAAGAAAGACGGGAAGACGCTCTCTGCCGTCGGGATCCGCTTCTCTAACCCCCAACGGTCCTTCTCGAGGAACCAGAGGGGACAAAAGAAGATGTGGTTCTGGAAATCACAGCAGTCCCGTCCTGCTTCAGACCCCTCGTCCTTCAGAGGCAGGGGAGGGCAAGGTGGACGCCGGCCCAGAGGCAGAGGGGGGGCCGAGGAATCTCGGGTCTCGAGAATCTTTCTCGGAGAGGCCCGCGCAACAGCCCTGAGGGCTTACCCAACTGTCCCTCTCTGTATGCAGTCGGGGGGTGTCTGTCTTAGCACCTCCAAACTTGGAAGTCCATTACTACGGATCAGTGGGTGCTCCAAATTATATCCAGAGGTTATTCCATTCCCTTTCTGAGTCTTCCCCCTCCTTTGAAATGCCTCCCCGATGTCCCACCCGATCAAAGGGAGGCGGCAGCTTCAGAAATTTCAAAGCTATTAGAAAAAAGAGCCATCCAGCACGTCCTCCCAGGCCAGTCCGGATTGGGAAATTACTCCAGGTTCTTTTTAGTGCCAGAAAAGACGGGGGACCTGAGGCCTATCCTAGACCTCTCATCTCTAAACCTGTTCATCCCCAAAGAGAAATTCCGGATGGTCACTCTGCAATCTATTGTCCCCTTCCTACGGGAGAACGACTGGATGTGCTCCATAGACCTCAAGGATGCATACTACCACATTCTAATGGACAGACGATCCAGGAGGTTCCTCCGCTTTTGGCTGGGAGCTAGTCACTATCAGTACAGGGCTCTTCCGTTTGGCCTCCCCTCAGCCCCCAGGGTGTTCACCAAGGTCATGGCAGTGGTCGCAGCCCACCTGAGACTTCAGGGCATTCGGGTCTTTCCATACCTGGACGACTAGCTCCTCACCGCCTCCACCAGGTATCAGCTCTGCTCTGCCAGGGATTATACCCTGGCTCTTACTCAGCGTCTGGGTATTACTGTAAACCTTCAAAAATCGTTCCTTCATCCTGTGCAGGTTCTGGAATTTATAGGGGCCAAGATAGATACACGCCACTCCAAGGCCTTTCTAACAACAGACAGGTTGCGCAGTTTGTCTCTTCATGTTTTAACAATTCTCCAATCCCCAGCCCCACCTGCAGAATTAGTCCTGAGAGCTTTCGGCTCCATGGCGGCAGCCATCGGTCTGTCGCCCTTTGCGCGACTGCGCATGAGAATTCTTCAGTGGACTTTTCAGGTCCACTGGTCACTTTTACTGCACCCCTTGAACACCCCGATTCCCTTGGGCAGGGTTTGCAAGGACTCCCTTCTCTGATGGCTTCACTCTCAGGAGCTGCGAGAGGGGAGACCATTTGTCATGCCTCAGCCCCAAGCCACGTTGACCACGGACGCTTCTCGCCTCGGGTGGGGGGGCACACTATGGGCAGAACCATCCAAGGCACGTGGACTCCCTCAGAGACCGTTCTGCATATCAATGTTCTGGAGATGAGGACGGTGCTTCTGGCATTGCAAGCCCTACAAGACCTTCTTCCTCTGGGAACTATTGCAATTCAGACAGACAACATGGCTGTAGTCTGGTACATCAACAAACTGGGAGGAACCAGATCTTATCCGCTATGAGAGTTTGGGAATGGGCGATCTCCACCAACCACTTTCTGGTAGAAATGCACATTCCGGGCCGGACCAACATCCTTACGGACAAGCTAAGTTGCTTGATCCTCACACTGTGCGCGTGGTCTCTAAACCCGTTAGTAACGAAACAGATCTTCCTCAAATGGGGTCTACCTTGCTGCGATCTTTTTGCTTCTCCGTCAAACACAAAGTGCAGCGAATTGTTCACTCTAATTCCCCCAATAGGGGAGAGCCCCAGAGACGCTCTGGTTCATGCTTGGCCCCCCGGTCTCCTTTATGCTTATCCCCTGCTTCCGCTCATGATGAAGTTCCAGCAGAAAGCCCATCGGTTGGGGAGCAAGATAATCCTCATAGCCCCATTCTGGCCTCGCCACATCTGGTTACCTTACCTGCGGTCGCACAGTGTAGTTCCTCTTTGGATCTTAGATCCCATTCCGGATCTAATTTCTCATCCTGCGGGATTACAACCCCCAAACCTGGGCAACCTCAAGCTCACGGCTTGGTTGATCCAGTTCCACTGATAGCAAAGGCTCCCGGTATGTCACCAGTGAAAGCTATTCTGGTAGCAGCACACAAACCTTCTACCAGAAAAATCTACAGTAGTAAATGGAAACGTTTTTCCATCTGGGCCAAAGACAGGGGCTTAGACCCCTTTATTGTCCCTATTTCGACGACTCTTGATTTTCTGTCCCATATCTTTCATCAGGGAGCCAGTGCATCTATGGTTAAAGTACAGTTGGCAGACATCTCTCATTTTCATGTTGGGGATGATGTAGGATCACTGGCTTCCACCAGGATTTACAAAACTTTTTTAAAAGGCGCCTTTCTGTTAAAACTGCCAGTTAAGTCTGCGGTCCCACCATGGGACATAACATTGGTCCTACAGGCTTTGACTGGCCCTCCTTTCGAACCGGCTGCTTCTGCTCAGTTGAAATTTTTATCTTGGAAAACAGCCTTCCTGATTGCAATAACTTCAGCCAGGAGAGTGTCTGAGCTTCAAGCCCTCTGTATGAAACCCCCTTACCTAATATTTGATAAGGACAGAGTTTCTCTCAGGGCTAATCCTTCCTTCCTTCCTCCCTAAAGTAGCCTCTGAGTCGAATATTAATCAGTCTGTTAATCTGCCAGTGTTTTTCCCCAATTTCCAGAACAAAGGAGAATACACATTACCCAAATTGGATGTACATAGACAACTGCGTTTTTATTTGTACAGGACAGCAACCAACCGCAAATCTGATCAATTGTTTGTGTCCTTTGCCAAGTCTTCCCTAAGTAAACCTATTACCAAAGTTACTTTAGCCAACTGGATTTCACAATGCATCATTCAGGCCTATTTAGCTTCAAACAAACCGGTACCTGTGGGAATCCATGCTCATTCAACCAGATCCATAGCTACCTCTGCAGCGTTCTGGTCTAGAGTCCCTATAGACGACATATGTTCAGCAGCTACTTGGTCCTCCTCTTATACATTCATTTCCCATTATAAATTGGATATGATATCCAGGAGTAGGGCTTCCTTTGGCTCCGCGGTGCTCTGGAATATTCTTCCTTGAGGGCCGCCCAAGGTTTCTAGGTAGCTGGGGACTCTGTTCCACAGGTTGCAGACCAAATTAAGTTAACTACTTCAGATAAAGAACTTATGTACTCACTATAACGTTCCATCTGAGTAGGTAACTTCATTTGTCTGCAACCGAGCCCCCCCTCCATTTCCCCTAACCAGTTCCGTGCTTCTTAACCATGGGATAGGATTGCTCATGCTGTTAGGCAGTAGGTTACTGGCCTCTTTCGAGGGTCTTATGGAGTCTTTATAGGCAAACTCAATCTGAGGATGGGGGATGTGTAGCAGGGGATTATGGGTAGTGGGAGGAGCTAAGAGCTCGGATCTTTTAGCTAGGTAAAGCTGCCGGCTCGGATCCGAGGAAGGATCTGATACCCACAGGTTGCAGAAAATTAAGTTACCTACTCAGATGGAACGTTATGGTGAGTACATAACTTCTTTTTTTTATGTTCACAATATAGTAGAACTGTTTCTTTTATTTGAAGGGAGGTGGAATGTGCTTTCTAAGCAAGAAATGGACAGCCACTCATATTACTGTTTTTAAACATGTGATGGGAAGGAGGGGAATTTAAACCGCAGTGTTTTAAAATGTTTTTATCTGAAGAAGTTGTTTTTTGTAAACAACGAAAAGCATTGTTAAAGCTTAACAAAATTGTTTCCTGCATCTGTGTGGAAAGAGGTCGTGTTTTGGGTGATTTGACTTGCACTGCTTTGGCGCTTTTTGAACTTCTTGCAGAGAATACTGACGTTGACAAATAGGGTCTCTGCAGACCCTCGTGTTTCTCGCTTAGTGCTGCACGTGAACACTTAACAATCATGTTTTTATTAACAATAATATTTTAGAAAAACACAAGCCATCTGGCCTGCCAACCACTCATATTTTCGACTTTGTAAATTTCAGTATCAGTAATATTTTATCTCCTCATCATTCCTTGTAACTACCCATCACAGCCTGGGAAGGTCCGAGCTTACATAAAACAAAATCTCTTTCACATTGTGTACTTTCCTCCCTTCCTGGGCATTCCAAAATCTGTAGATCATAGTGCGTCCCTTAACCCCCATTCAGCAATTTGTGTACCTTCAGTCATCTGTTAATACATTTTACAGCTCAATATTAGAATGCACTTGTGGAATTACAATAAATATCTATGGTTTACATAACTATGCATTTTATATTATGTATCATTTTTAACATAACACTTTTTGGAGGGTTGGGCAGTGTATCTGGTAACCTGGGAACTAGTATATTACAAGGGCTCATCCTAATAATTATCATTATTCTTTTAATTGTTTTAATATTTTCTGTTCTGAAGGCTGTAATCACAAAGTGTTTGATAGCATCTGCACGTGAAATGCCACTCATACCTGATGATAAACGAAAATTCAATCACTGCAAGTGATGAATATTATGATGCTGAAGCATATTTTATCAAATACACAATTATATTTTGAGTTTTCTTAATTTGATAAAATATGCTTCAGCATCATAATATTCATCATTTGCAGTGATTGAATTTTCGTTTATCGTCAGGTATGAGTGGCATTTCACGTGCAGGTGCTATCAAACACTTTGTGATTACAGCCTTCAGAACAGAAAATATTAAAACAATTAAAAGAATAATGATAATTATTAGGATGAGCCCTTGTAATATACTAGTTCCCAGGTTACCAAATACACTGCCCAAACCTCCAAAAAGTGTCCAATATTTGGAAGTGCTGTCCAAATCCTTAGCCCTCTGCTCCATGAGATTGGCCGAATTTTCTTGTTCATCATGATAGCTATTTGTTTAGCTGTTTAGGTTTATTGTGAATATATATTCAGTATTTTCATGTTCTTTTAATATTAATTATTAAATATATTTAAAACGTTTATTGTGGCTGGTCATTTTTAGAAAGTATTAGCCTTTGAGACCACTTATATTTATTTGGTGACACTGTGTGGACCATTCCAGAAGGGCTTGCCATCTTGGTGAACTACTACCATTTGTATTATTATTAATATTACACAGTATAATTGGACACCCTTTAAGTGACTGCGAGTAGCCGATTGTGAAGTGTCTAGTGCCAGTGATAACTACATTATACTCTGGGCAGAAGGGGATAGAGCAGGTACATCCATGCCAGCCTTTCCCAGGTGTAAATGTGTGTGAAAAATCAAATCCCTCAGGGTATGTGTGTCAGCTACTTTGGGCAGGGATATGAAGCACTGGATTTACAGAGAGGGTGCTGGAGGACTTGACTCGGACACTCAGTTGAGGACCTAACCCTACAGCTGTACCTATGGGGAGTCTTATTGGGGATCTGGAGGGAGACAGATATAGAGACATCCAGACCCCAGGCTGAGTGTGTTCCCTGTGTGCTCTTAAGGGAATTTGTAATTGATGCAGAGAGGTCTGCATCAAGAAATACTGAGTGTATCCATTTGTATTCTAAGTGCATGTTCCTCTCCAGTGTCAGTGGTGAGGATTCAGGCTCCTTGACTACTAACCCAGCATGGGCAAGACGCATATTGGTGTCCCGCACATATTGGCAGCAATGGTGGGCATCATACGCATTATTAGAACCCTTCATAAATCCAGCCTGTGGTCTCCAGTTCACCTAAAAATAACTCCTCCTTGACATAATATATCTTCAAGAAAAAAATCATAAAAAAGACCGTGAGTCAGGAAAAACATCTGCATAACTGATTCTAGTCGATGTCCTTATCAGCAGAAGTTCTCTGGAAATACCACATACACTGGGTAAAGACCACATATAAAAAAATGTAGCTCACAGCCTTCTCAGCTATGCTCCATTTTATGACTTAATACAGTCTATGTGAGGGAAATAAAAAGGTAAGGACAAAGCCAAATGTTAACAATCCTAAATAGTTTTATTTTGAGAAGTATAAAGTAAGGTGCTAGGAAAACAGAAATTACATACTTAACAATGCTGGATCTTGGTTATCCCTAGTTTGTTCTTCTCCTCTCCTTTCCAATGATGCATCTGTCCTGTCCTGTAATTCTTAGATTGAGTTTGCATTCTAAATCACCCAAGGAAATAAGAGAAGGATGTACCTGCAGATAGGTGTAGAGGATTCAGTCTAGATTTACAAAATATGATCAGAAATGTAGTGTGACAGTTTGGAAGATGGATGAGTTATCAAGGTAGGCAGACTATGGATAACCAAGATCCAGCATTATGGCAAGTATCTTAGGTTATCCTGTCACTTCTCCTTAACTGATGGGACAGAATCCCACGCTGCTAAACTTCCTGGGTGGCACCATGACTGGATACTTTTGAGTACTATAGCTCCAAGATAAATAAGTCAAGATTATTTGTTTCCTGGGGAAGTGCACTGATCTCAATAGACCATTTGCAGGCACAGCCCAAGTGAATAGGATCACATAATAAATGAAAAACATACTTACAGAGACACAAGAATGCTAAAAATCAAACCTGTATACATATTTGCAGATACAAGAATATGCTACAGCATTTAGTTCAAGAAGCAGTTTACAATGTCAAAGCATGGATGGAAAAATATAATTATACTTAGCAGAGCTTTTTGGATTAATATCATAGGAAGTTACTAGGGTAGCAAATCCGTAGAACCAAACCACGAGTGTCACCAATAAACAAAGGCTCACGACCGAAGAAATTTTCTGGATAGTTTCATCTGAAGTGCTGCGAAGGGTGAGTGGTAGGAAACGAACGCAGTGAACAAAAATTCGAGTAGGCCGTGGCACAAGGTATCCTGGTCCAAGTTACTAGGGTAATGGCCCGAGGCCCCTTACAAGCCTAGCCAAATACCCTTGTTACTATGATCAGCACCTATTGCCCAAGTCCAAGAGGGACACAGGTGGAACCACCAGGGTGAATTTACGGTTACCCATCCAGTCATCCAGATTGTGTTTAAAGAGGGCCAATGAGATACTCTGTTTGATGGGAAGTAGGAGCCTATTCCAAAGGTGTGGTAACCTCTGGGAGACAAATCTGTCCCTCCAGCAGGTTCTACTGATTTAACATACCAGGTTTAGGTCTTTAGAGCAAGTAACCCATGTGCCATTTGACTTGCGGATCTGCAGCATTTCCAATAATGCAGGGTCAGATGTCTCCTTATATGCAAGGGAGAGGCTGCCTCTGAGTATTCTGTATAAAACAGAATAAAGAGACAATGATTTCAGCCAGTCCACATAGGATTGCTGCTGAAAAACTTGAATTTTCTTTGTGAGGAACCTTTGTGATCTCTTCAATTGCTGCAGGTGCTTTGAAAGGTACATGCCAAAAGGGGAGGTGATAACTTCACTTTTTCTTGAGACAATACCCTTACCTATGAGGTGAGCCATATAGAATGCCCTTCTTACCACTCTGGAAACATGGTGATCAAAGGAAAGGTTGCTGTCAACCTGAGTGCCCAGATCTCTCACTACTGGGTGCATACTTAGGATATTGCCATTGATGTTGTAATTTGCAGGAACATTGCTCTTACCGAAATGGATGATGATATATTTTTTTGCATTGAGTTTGAGGCCATGACTTTGGCACCAATCATTTGTTTGCATTAGACCTTCTTGAAAGATGCTGACATTTTCTGGAGATTCTATGACTGCACCCAGTTTGCAGTCATCAGCAAACTTTGTCAGTCATAGTCCCTTGGTTTTAGCTTGTACTTCGGAGAAAAAGATTCCAAATAGTAGAGGTCCCAGGACCAATCCCTGTGAAACACCACTGGTAATGGCTCTGCTGTTAGAGGTGGTTTCCCCTATTTTGACTGTATGGGGTCTATCAGAGTCATAACCCACCTTAAGCTGTAAAGGTTGCTGTCTAGCTGGAAGCATTTGTCAATTATTCCAGAGTGAGGGATAATGACAAATGTCTTGGCCAGGTCTAGGTAGGCTGTATGCACAGATTTCCCCTCATCCAGGGCCCTTATGACTGTCTTGAAGAAGTCCACTAGGTTTACCAAGCATGATCTCCTCTCGACAAATCCAAACTGGGTAGGATCTAGTGGGAGATTACGTATATCTTTGTCGATAAGGTCCATGATAATTCTCTCCATGGCTTTGCAGATATATTAGTCAGGCTAATAGTTTTGTAGTACCAGGGGTCAGTGGAAGCGCCACCTTTGTGCTTAGATGTAGCCATAATAACTGAGATGGCTTATGCTATAGGGATAGCAAAATATTGTTAGAGACAATGCATCTCTCATATTTATTCTACACAAAATTTATATTAACTTACAGTTTCTGCACAAATAAAATGTTAAATGCTTATGTTAAATGCACAGTTGTGTAAACCATAGACACTCATTGTAGTTCTAACTGTTTCACAATTGCATTCTAACATTAAGCTGTAAATTGTATTAACAGATGACTGAAGGTAAAGAAAGTGCTTAAAGGGGTTAAGGGATGTACTATGGTCTACAGAGGAAGGGACGAAAGTACAGAATGTGAAAGAGATTTTGTTTTGTGAGCTCGGACTTTCCCATGCTGGGATAGGGAGTTACAAGAAATGATGGGGAGATAAAATGTTACTGTTACTAAAATTTACAAGGTCAAAAAATAAGTATGGCTGCCAGGCCAGGTGGCTTGTTTTTTTTCTAAAACATTATTGTTACTAAAAACATGATTAAGTGCAATAAAAACATGATTAAGTGCGAGAAGCACAAGGGTCTGCAGAGAACCTATTTGTCAGCGTCAGTATTCTGCATGCATGATACTGATAAGAAAAGGAAATAAGAAACTGTGCATTTTTGCTGCTTAGTGAGATTGATTTGAAAACATTGTGAAAGTAGTCTCCCAGCACTGACGTATGTGGATTTAAATAAAAAGAAAATGTTTTGCACATCCTTGAAGAGTTATTCTTGACTCAAGACTAAGGTAATTAATGTTTTTTATGTATATTTTAAACTGCACTTTAATATTTTGGTGCTGTGCTTGAAATTTGAACTTTCATCTTACTGCGGAATACTGTGGAATAAATTATAAGGGTCTAGCACAAAAAGTTCTTCTGTGAATTCCACTCTGTTTTGTATGGTGATGGTCAGAGATCGGACACTTAACTATTCAGGGTGTGCAAACATATTAGGCTAGAGATGGAAAAACGACTTTGGGAAAAATGTTTTTTGCTTTCTTTCTTTCCTCACTCTTTTAGAAAACTGCAGTTCAAAGTAATACTGGCAATGTATTTATTGTGTTGTTAAATGAATGACTTTGCTTTTAAGCATATACTGTGTACTGTTTTGTTGAATGACTGACTTTGCTTTTAAGTATATAATGTGTACTATTTTGTTCAATGACTGACCTTAGTTTTAAGTATAAACTGTGCACTATTTTGCTGAATGGCTGACTTTGCTTTTAAGTATATAATGTGTATTGTTTGGTTAAATGACTGACTTTGATTTTAAGTATATAATGTGTACTAGTTATAGTTGAACAACAGAGGACAAGAAATATATATATAAACAACAAAGACCAACAGTGAGTCCCAGCTCTACCTTCCAATAAAAATTTATTTCGTTGTACAAATCCTTTCTCTAGCGCCTCGGCCAACAGCCTTTACAGAGTAAAACAGTAAAACTCATAAAACACTTGCAATATATACAAAAAACAAGTAATTAATCAATTATATAATTAAACAATCAAATTACATGCACTGAATATATTTAAAGTCATAGTCTTAAACAAGACATTGCCAGTTGCATTCCTTATTCATTCCATATGGTTGCAAAGTCCCAAATTTCATAATCAGAATGCATTCCTTTTGTCTTAACATATTTTTTTGCCTATCTACATCATTATAGTATAATGGAACATGTTCCAAAATAGACACTTTTATATTTTCAATATTTCCATGATGTACAGAATTAAAATGCTCAGCAATAGGACTAGTGATTTTATTATTTTTAACATCTCTAATATGTTCTTTAATCCTGTCTGCTAACATTCTTTTTGTTTCCCCAATATAATATTTATTGCAATCACAAAATATAACATAAACAACACCCTTGCTCATACACGTATATTTAGCTCTTGTAGTGAAGGTTTTACCATTTATTTTATTCACCTCATTCACAACATATTTACATATAGAGCACTTTCCACAAGGGAATGTTCCCAAATTTTGCACAATATTTAATCCACTAATACAGGGCTTTTTATAAATGCTATGTACCAAAAAATCCTGTATGCTTTTACCTTTTTTATATGATGTCATTAATTTTATATTTTTTAATTATGTTACATCTTTCTTAATGAAATTCCAATATTCCATGATCATTTTGTTACTAATTATAGAAAAATTAGTGTACTTTGTAACAAAAAACATTCTCTCCTGGTCAGTGTTATATTTGTTATTGCCTTCATAATCATTCTGTCTAGTAGTGCCTTACACTGTCAGCTATCCCCTATGGTGAATTTCTCAGAATAAAAAGACTTAATTCTGATATTAATATGGCTTATAGTGAGGCATATAAAGTGGCCAAGATATTTAAAGCTAGAGGATATAACCCAGATAATGTAGAAAATAGCTTATATAGAGCTTTCAAACATACTAAATATACGTGTATGAGCAAGGGTGTTGTTTATGTTATATTTTGTGATTGCAATAAATATTATATTGGGGAAACAAAAAGAATGTTAGCAGACAGGATTAAAGAACATATTAGAGATGTTAAAAATAATAAAATCACTAGTCCTATTGCTGAGCATTTTAATTCTGTACATCATGGAAATATTGAAAATATAAAAGTGTCTATTTTGGAACATGTTCCATTATACTATAATGATGTAGATAGGCAAAAAAATATGTTAAGACAAAAGGAATGCATTCTGATTATGAAATTTGGGACTTTGCAACCATATGGAATGAATAAGGAATGCAACTGGCAATGTCTTGTTTAAGACTATGACTTTAAATATATTCAGTGCATGTAATTTGATTGTTTAATTATATAATTGATTAATTACTTGTTTTTTGTATATATTGCAAGTGTTTTATGAGTTTTACTGTTTTACTCTGTAAAGGCTGTTGGCCGAGGCGCTAGAGAAAGGATTTGTACAACGAAATAAATTTTTATTGGAAGGTAGAGCTGGGACTCACTGTTGGTCTTTGTTGTTTATATATATAATGTGTACTGTTTTGCTGAATGAATGACTTTGCTTTTTAAGTATATGATGTTCCTGTTTGTTGAATGACCAAGTTGCTTGTTAGGTAGGTGGTACCTGCTGCCTTGTGGAATGACAGAAACCTGCTTATTCGTTGTATGTAAAAGTAATAGTGGGTGGTTCCCACAAGAAATAACAAAAAGTTTATTATTATATATAAAATAAATAAATAATAAACACAAGGAGATGCCTTGTGTCGAGGGAGGAATCCTGAAGATTATAGTGGGCGGATCCCACAGGAACTAAGGACAAGGTTACGATCATATAACAAAAAGACAATTTAACACATGGAGGTGCCTTGTGTTGAGAGTGGTACCCTCATGGTTACAGTGGGCAGATCCCACAGCAACTAAGGACAAACTGGTATATAGTAAAACAAAAAAAGACAACAAAAAATTAAAAAAAAAAAAAAAGAGAGAGAATTTATCACAAGGAGGCACCTTGTGTCAAAGACAGTACCCTCAGGACAAAAAGGTAAGAGGCATGACTTTGTTTTGCGCCACTTTAATGTACAACTGATGTCTGTGTTGTTGTGTGATGTATGACTGCAGAGAAAGAAGGAAAGAGAAAAGTTAAAAGTAGAGTTACTTCAAATTCATGAGCCTACATTATTCTGGGACATAACATCCAATCCAAGTATGACTGTGGGAAAGTACCCTCAGAGAGTCTGAAAGACTGGTAAGTTCTGGAAACAGTACCTATCCGCCCTGTTAACACGATCGCAGTGCTGGAGCTGTAACTTTTGAGCTTTTGATGGGATGAAAGTAAGAGGATGCTGTGGGAAAAGGCTGATCAAAACCTCTCCTCTATAAACTTTGCAAAATCGAACAAACTCTCAAAAAAACAAATAAGCGAAACGATAGCTGATGCTTCCTAAAACAGAAATTTATTAAACGTTAAAAATGGTAAAGCGCTTTTCATCTACGCAATAGCAGACTTCATCAGACCACCATTTAATACAGAGAATCCTTTAAATACTAGTGTACACCAGCAGTTACCGCCCCCAATCACAACTTCAGAAGGAAGTGATGTAAGCATACTATTAGTACCGAAAATTGTTAAACATACATTATGCTAAAAATATGTAATTTTTGACATATACATATAAAAATGAATATAAAACCTATGCTTATTAAAAGTGAAGTTAATTATTAATTATTAGTTTATCTACTCAAAGCTTTTAACCTTAAAAGGCTGTTAATGGAATGTTAATGGAAAGCTGAATTAAGATGGCAATTATTATTACAATCGTACTATAAACCAGGTCTTAATAAACAATGTGCCATTAACAGTCTTTTAAGGTTAAAAGCTTTGAGTAGATGAACTAATAACTAAGTAGCTGACACACATACCGGAGGGATTTGATTTTTCACACACACTTACACCTCGGTAAGGCTGGCACGGATGTACCTGCTCTATCCCCTTCTGCCCAGAGTATAATGTAGTTATCACTGGCACCAGACACTTCACAATCAGCCCCTTAAAAGGTGTCCAATTATACTGTGCAATATTAATAATAATACAAATGGTAGTAGTTCACCAAGATGGCAAGCACTTCTGGAATGGCCCACACAGTGTCACCAAATAAATATAAGTGATCTCAAAGTCTAATACTTTCTAAAAAGGATCAGCCACAATAAACGTTTTAAATATATTTAATAATTAATATTAAAAGAACATGAAAATACTGAATATATATTCACAGTAAACCACAGAGTTTAGTTCACAGGAAATATTGAAAAGAACATTGATGGACAGACTCATACAAATAAAGAAAAACAATCTCTAAATTAAGCTTCACTGTATTCCTGACTGAATCTAAAAGAATTATACTTCTTCTTCTTCTTTCGGCTTTTCCTGGTTAGGGGTTGCCACAGCGTATCACTTGTCCGCTCATGATACTGCTCCGTAGTAACTTACGTGGGCAAGACGAGATGAAATATGTGAGCAGTCTTTCTTGTTAGGCTCCCAAACAGAATACCCTATATTTTGAGATTACTCCCTGTAAAGTATAATGTCTAAGATGCCTTGCAGAATGACTTCATCTGGTCACCTGACTCTAGGTTCCCACGATATCTCCTTTTGAAGTTTGAGATAGAAATTGACCATAGATGGCCGCAGTACTCATCCAAATGTTTATGGCAGTGCCTGGAACGTCCCTCTTTTTCACTGAGCTAATGAACAAAGGCTCTATCCCAGACCCATCATCTCCAGTCCTACTCAGCACTGTGGGGTGACATTTAGTGATTTAACAGCTCATTTACATGTCCCTTATTTTTATAAACCAGCTAGTTAGCCATTGTTGTGCCAGTGTCCTCTATTAAAACATATACATTCAATTCAGATACCATAATACATGTACATTTCTCTACATTTCATCAGGGTGCACTAATACATTTTAACACAAATAACACAAACAGAGCTCACAAATACATTTTCAGCACACACATGTGTACAGATCAGTTTGATATACTAATCACATGTAATTATTTAAAAAATTACAGCTAGTTGTGCTGGGCACAAGTCCTACTTCTCCCTGGCATGGCTGGCAGTACCTCCTGTCATCACAACCTGAATCCATGTTTTAATGTAATTGTGCTATACATTTTAAACCAGAAATAATCTTTAAATTGTATAAGATTAAAGGTATTTTACTAATGTTATAGAACAGAAGTATGTCCCTTTTGTACTGACTACCTTGTATATCTGTTGTTCTTTGTATAGGGTCCTCCAGGTCCTGAAGGTGACCATGGTCCACAGGGAGAACCAGGCTTTAAGGTATGTTTTGTAAATGCTTTTCATCAGCTACCCTTGACTGTAATCTAGTCCTTCCAGATACAAAGTTCTTGGCAGTAACGTTCCACATTGACATGTCAAGCAGAGGTTCTAGTAAATGAATCGCCTAGGATTTTAACTTAACATATTTAAAACTGAATATTTGGCCTTAATATCTTAAGTTGATATGATATCTAGGGCTGATAGCCTGTAACATAAAAGTAAGGTACAGTGTATATTTCTTATATCCTGATCGTAATACATTGGCAGTTCAGAACACACCACTGAATTTCTAAAGGTAGTTTTTGATGGTTTATTCCAGGGAGACATTGGACCAACTGGAGCTGTTGGAGAACCTGGACCACAAGGCCCAAGGGTAAGCCATTATAGCACCTAATCTGTAAATATATAGCCTTTTCTAAGACATTATACTCAAGCGTTTTTCATCTTCACTCCTACACAAGTAGTAAAATAATTTCTACAACACTAAAATATATAAGGATGAATTCTGTGAACTGAACTAATGTTCTATGTATATTTGTTCTATGTATATTTTTTTCTGAAAAGAAATATTTAGGGTACAGAAATGGGGCCTGAATGGGTGGGCAGAGGGCTGTGTTGCACATCTAACCATCTAGTTGGTGTGCCAGTAGAAGAAACATTTTTTTTTTTTTTTGCTGTTCAGTGGAATAGCTGGAGGAGGGGGCATGGATATGTGAATATGTATATCCACATTTCATTAAGCATGCACTTAATGTAATAAAGTGCTTTTTTGCTCTTCACTTGAAGAGCTGAGGGGTGGGGCACTGGTTCATAGTACAAACACAAGGCAGTGGTTGACCCAGATAAGCTTCTGGGTGTGAAAAAGTATTTTCAGAGTTCCATGGAAATTTAGTCTCTTTCCTTCCCCCGTCTGTCCTTCCTGTTCAGAATGACCCCTTCGCATCTCCCTGATATGCTGCTGTGCACCAGTGTCTTGTTCTCTACCTCTGTTCTGGGTCCATGTAAAAAGAAGTGTAGATTTTCTGTCTTTTATAGTCCTTCCCATCCATCTCACACAGTTTTGTTGTAGCTCCCCTTTGTATTCTTTACAGCATCCTGATGTCCTTTTTATGTAATTTTCAGAACCATATGCACTACTTAAGTGGTCATTTGTATATATTCCATGGGCCTCCACTACAGGAAATTCAAGGTATTATAGTGAACAATCTAGCTTGGGCTAGGTCTTTCTTGCTGTTTTTACTCAATGGTTTGTCTGTATGATCTTTTTTTCTTCAGTTTTGGTTGGGAGGAAGACCTATATAAAATGAGTTAGTTGTAGAGTATTAAGTGAAAGTGTAGTAGAACTGTATAAAGTGAAAGTTTAGCTCTTTTGGTTGATTCTAAGTTAATGAGTATTGGAGTGGCATAGAGATGTGCTTGGAGAAGTTAGATTGATGCTATGTTTTCTCTTGCATTATCTGTCAAATATGTTTTTTATAGAGAGACAATTTTTTTTTTCTTATAGCTTGATTTAGACAGTCGTCAAATTTCATGTTTTCATCTATGATTATTCCTAGTAGTTTGGTGTGGTTTACCAGTTCTGTTTTTGTACGGTCTGATGATGTGAAGGTGAAAAATAATTTTTGTGCAGAGTGCTGTTTTGGGGTAAGCTGAATTAGTGTTCTTTTTTAGGGTTTTATATTAACTGATTTTTAGACAGGCAGTTTTCTATGAATGTAAAAGAGGATTGGGTTTTAGCCTGGAGTTTTTCCAAGGGAGGTACAGAGCAAATTAAGGTGGAGTCATTAGCGTACTGGACTATAGTGACATGCTTATTTGTTGTGTGTAGGTCTTTAATAAAAATACTAAAGAACAGAGGTATAAGGATTGATATTTTGGGAATGTCTACAGATCCATTCCAGACCCATGGTTAATGTAGCCAGCATCGTTGCAAGAGAGGTGTATTGTTTTAATGTTTGCTTCTATGAAAAGAAATGTGAGACATTAGCATTTCTGAAGTGTTTCTTATTTGGGATGCGTGATGTTGCTAATTTATTGCATGGCTCAGTAGTTTTTGCCTAAAATGGAATGTTTAGTATAATATAATGAATTTTAAAAAGTGTTCTTACTTTGCATAAATTATCATGTCAGGTAATTGTCGAAGACTGACCTCCTGCGCACTTTATGTTTTGGAACTGTCATGCTATTGGCTGATGCTGTGTGGCTGTGTATTATGCACATATGGAAAGAAAAAGGCAGCTTACACAAAAAAATCATGGTTAAAGAAGCCAGGAAGGTATACTATATAGCATCAAAAGCAGTATAGCTGATGGGGGCCCCCACTTCAGCTGTGGATGCCAGGCAGCCGCGAAAATTATTTATTTATTTGACATTTGTTGACAGGGTTAGTCCATCTGAGCTTATGCCCTTTTTCATAGGAGGCCCTTGGAGAAAATCTTCAAAGTGAATGATTATGCAAAAATTAAAAAAAAAATAGATTTAAAGGACAAGTAGTACAAGTAAAATATTTGTGGTACAGAAGTAAAAAAAAAATACATACGCTTACAAAAATTATATAAGAAGAAAAAAAGGAAAACTCCTTTGACTATATTATACAGGCAGGATGTTCGAAGTACAGAATAACAAATTTGAATACACATACAAAAATGTGTATATATTACAAAGGTTATTAGGTAGCATAATATTTTGCAAGAAGAGAAGTTGTTAAATTACCCCTATTACAATTCACCACTAACTTCAAGAAATTAGTCTCTAAAAGCTGTTTTTATATTTTCTTTTTGGTTTAACCAGGTGCATCTAAACCAACTCTACCAAAGCAATATGCAGTTTTATGGAACCAGGCCTTACCAGTTGGGCAGAAATTTCCAGTTGTAGGAAGAATAACTTTCTCTGGAGGAGCCCTAGAGGATACCCCCCCTCACACACACACTCTTGACAATTAAGTATATTTCTGAATCATTCAGAGAAGGGACTGTACGAAAGAGGATACTAGCAAGAACAAAAGGTAGCAGAGACAATTCTTCAGCAGTTTCCTACTTCTTTTCAGACAATGACAAGATTGGAGAGACTAGTGAGACAGAGAACCTTGAACACAAACAGACATCCACAACTGGAATTAAACAGAGCTTTCACGTCCAACTGAACACAAAAGTGCAGGGTTAAGATAGAGACAGATATCTGAGAATTTGCATAGGGAACAGAGGCAGGAGCAAAGGGGAAAGCAAAAGGTGGGCAAGGTGTTTAACCAGGTGTCAGCACTGTGACTAAGAGACCTTTGCAAGTATCGGGATGTTTGTCTTATAAGAAAATAGATGCATTGGAGAGGGTGAGTAGTGGAACTAAGGGGACATTAAGAGAACTGATAGATTGTTTTAGTCACCTACAGGAAGAATGGGGCTAGGAGGAATGGTAGAACAGGAGATCATCAGTGTCTGGTACTCAAGCAGAAAGCAACAGTTATGGAGTGAATGAGAGGAAGTAGGTAGAACTTGTTAGGATGAGGGGCCAGAGGAGAAACGTCTGGTAGTGATGAAGGGGAGTAGAAAGAGATAAGGGGACAGGAGAGAGAGAGAGTAGCTGGGAAAAGGGTACAGGAAGACCAAGCTGTGAGTTCTGGAGATACAGGTCTAAAAGAAGAAAAGTAGCACACTGGTCAAAATTAATGTCTGAAAAAATTGAGGCCAGCATGAGTAGAATGACTGATGAGAAGGAAGAAGTGGATAGTAAGAGGAAAAGAGAGAAGAATTAATAAAGGTCATATTAGAAAAATGACATGGAGACACCCAGGGAAGTGGGAAGCAGACAGAAGTTTTGGACATAGCAACATGCCAGTGCAGAAGGGAGGGGAAAGAGACTTGGTAGAACAGTGGGCGAAAATGCTAGGCAGAAAGGGTGAATAGAGAAGTGGGCCAGTAGTAGCAATTTAGAAGGTACAGGGGACAGAATAACTACACTGGAAGTGTATGGATGTGTACTGGTGATTAGGTAGTCAATTGCTAAAGACCTTTAATTGGGAAGGAATGTCAAAGTACTGTGGTTATAAGGATAGTGCCAGAGCTAAGGTTAGGGAAGGTGTGTTAGGAGGTAACTGCAGTGGTCACAAGCAGTATTGGGCACCCTGACTGTCACAGTGCATGTAGATGCAAATGAAGTGTTTGTTGGGACTTCTAATTGAGGCAGAAATGAGTAGAGAGGAAGCTGACATACATATTGGGTTGTGGTTCAAAGTGGTATTCTCAGTGGTATTACCCTTGCTGACAGCCAACCAAATAAGGATGGAATGCAAAGATTTGGCTGTAGGAATGGATAAGGGATCAGGAATATCGAGCAGTGGGAAATGGAAATATACTCCCTTCACACACAGACACACACACACACACACACACACACACACACACACACACACACACACACACACACACACACACACACACACACACACACACACACACACACACACACACACACACACACACACACACACACACACACACACAAATATATGCCAGACACAACATCATCATTCTGGAGTACACATCATAACTGATATCCAGGCCATAAATATATGTTTGTAAGATGTCCGGCAAGAAAAGGTGGAAGAACATGAACCTGAAATTAGGAAAGATAATAGGGGTGAAAGGAAATGAACAGGAAAGAAGTAAAGAATTATACTTTGCAATGAGAGAAGTTTAGGTAGAAGATAGTGGGGGAACTGCAGATATTGCAGCCACTCTTGGGGCTTAGAAGGCATCATAGAAACATGGGTAAATGAATGTGAAGTTGTGATATGACAATATGTTGCTACAAGGTTTACTTGCTGGATCAGCTGCTCAAGTCTGGGAAAGGAGTGACATAGTGCATAAGAGAAAGAATTGACTGAGACCAGAGGGCAAAGTGAAGATAGATAGGACAGAGAAAGGCAAAAGAAGATAAACAAGCCACAGTGAGCACATCAGAAAAAGAGAGGAGAGTGAAAGATGGTGTTTAGGTCATATTGCTTGACAGCTGGGTAAACTAAGGGAGAGGTATGGAAGGTTGTCAGAAAGAATAAAGACCTGGAGTACAAGAGAAACATGCTGTCTATGAGATGCTTGAATCTGCTAGGAGCAGTTTGCTGCAATCCTAGATTTAGATTAGAAAGAGGGAATGAACTGATGTGTGTATACTGTGAAGTCACACAAACTATTCAAAACTGCACTAGAAACAAGATCGTTGTTGTAGAGCTTAGCTGGGCAGAAGTTGTTAAGAGAGTAAAGGTAGGGGAACCACCATTTAACCAAGCATGTGTAGTGGTGTTTTTTACTTTAGTGGTACAGCATTTGACCCACATACCAAGAAGCAAGTGTAGGATTATACAGAGCTAGAGTACGGATAACTGAGTATGTGGGCCAAAAAAACATCAGTCACCATTGCATGTTGAACATCAGGAAAGAACTGTTAGGTAGCAGATAGAAAAGCACCTGAATGCTTGAAATACCATTGATGATGGTCTCAGTAATTTTCTGACCCTTCTTTATGCCAAAGGGGGGGGGGGCATATAGTGCCATCAATGCTGATGCGGTTAAAGGCTTATGGTGTGCTGGAGCAGCATCTGGAATAGATACATTAAAGTTTGTGGGCCCCAGAAGATAAAATACTCAGCAGTGAGATACTAAGGAGTTAGAAACACCTAGATACAGAATTTTAGGGCAGTTAATGATGAATGAAACAAAGATGAGAAATATATACAAGGATGGAGATGCTCAAAGGTAGTTTTGCACCACCATATGTGAGTGCACTACATTCCTGTTATTTTCTGTTTATGGGGTGGGTAACTCAACACTTGGAGAGATGTAATGTGTTATTCTTTTTCAGAATTTATCTCTGCATTAATCCTAAAACCGAAGCTGAGCTAACCATTACCAACACAATATCTGTTCAGTACATAAGAGATTCTAATACAATTCTGATGGTGTATAAAACAAAGCTTGCGTATCTTCTTGAAAGTGAATTTCAGTTTCTGCAAATAAATGAAAAGTAAAGATAGATAAGCAGTTAATCAGATGAAAGTAAATGTTTTAGTTACCATAATGATAAAAGTAATAAAGTAATAATAATAACAAAAGCCAGACAAAAACTCTTATTGGAAATGTATTGTTTACTATCATTGTGTTTTTGTTATTATATTTATTTTTATTTTACCACTTACTGTAACATGTGCCCATCATGTTTGAATTATAATATTAAAAGTAAAATTTTTAGAATTATTTTTTTTTCTTCTGCATACTAGGGAGAGCCAGGACCAGTAGGTGAAGAAGGCCCTCAAGGAAAAGATGGACCAAAGGTATTGTTTAATTAGTTTTACCCACTAACATATTTCTGCATAACAGTATTGTAATTCTCATGCCCCTGGAATATTGTTTTGTTGTTTAATATTGTTGCTGTGTAGAGCATGTGTATTAGACTACTGATGTTCATCGTGTTTCACTGTTGCAGTCATGACTGTAGGGTTCTCCCCTGCCGGCAGGCAGCCCTCGGTCGGCCAGAATCCCAAAGTCTGGGTCCGGCGTCGGCTGTTCAACCATGCTCCCTGATGTCAGAGCGCCAGGAGTATAAAGCTGTCAGCCGACGCCATTTTCTCCAGTCTTTCTTGCTGTGCGGTGATAGCAGTTCGCAAGTGCCGGTCGGCTGACTCCTGACGATTTTTTCTGATATACTTCAGTCCGAAGATTTTCTTCTCCACTCAAAGCTAAGTACCCCGTTGGGGAAACATTTTTCTTGCTCCACTCCGATGTCAGAAAAAGTTAATAATTGTATTTCATGTGGGAAGCAAATACCTCATAAGGATTTTCATTCTTACTGTATTCCTTGCTTAGGCCCTGACCACGACGTAGCTAGTTGTCGGTTTTGTGCTAGATTCAATCAACGTACAATTAAGCGAAGGTACGATTTTGCTTTTCATTACTTCGGTAGGCGCTTTAACTACAAAATGTCGTCGGATACGGTTCCGGCTACCGGAGTTCACAAACGTCGCAAGGATAAAGACAGGCCTCCGAGGTCCAAATCTGTTGATAGCGCACAAGCGGAGCCAGCTTCAGGTTCGGCCGTCGTCAGTGAGGTGCTTTTGCAGCCCCTGTTGTCGGCCATTTCAGAACCGATGGCCGAAACGGACTCTCATGAGGAGCCAACCAGGCTTTTAAATATTTCTGTTGCAGGGCCTTCGGACAATGCTCCTTTGGATGGGTCTGGAGCCGCTGTGCAGGTACCGGCTTCCAAAGGGGTTTTCAGGCCTATTCAGCTTCTAATAAAGGCAAAGCCAAAGACAAAGGCAAAGACTCCTTCTAAATCAAAGACTACAACACAGGCCGTCTCTGAACCGGCTCCCAAGTCACAGAAACAGTTACTCATGATGGCAGAGGATTTACTTAGTATGATTAGGGGCTCAGATCCCCCTCCAGATAAAAGGCCAAGGCAGGATGTTTATTATGATTCCTCTGATCAGGCTTCTGTTTCCTCAGTTTCTTCTTCTGATCAGGAATATTCTTTCCCTCCTTATGAGGATTCTGATGCTGAAGATTCCATTCCTTCAGCTTCTCCCCCTGAGGATTTCTCTTTTGGGGAAGCTTTGCATGAAATGAGGGAACATTTCCACTGGGAAGGACAGGAGTATTCGGAATCTAAGAAAAGACTGAGGGATTTTCTTCTTCTTCCCCAACATAGACCCCTGGCTATTCCTCCTATTTTGGATATTGTGGATGATGCCTTTTCAGAGGCTAACTTAACCCCTGACTCCTTTCCTCCTGCTCCTGTTAAGCCTGATAGATATTACAGGGTTCCTGATTCCCATCAGTTTTTATACAAGAACCCTTCTGCTGACCCTGAAACCATTTCTCAGGGTCCTAAGGGAGTTAAGGCCGCTTCTGCCAAAAATCCCATTCCTACTGAAAAGGATTCTCGATCCTTAGAACGATGGGGCAAAAAGGTGTACACTTCTGCTACTTTGTCCATTAGGGCTTTACACTGTCAGTTTCATATGCTAAAATACCAGCAATTTTTCTTGTCTGTTTTAAAATAAAAGCTTACTTCCATTTCTGCCTGAGCAGATGATAAGGAATTACATGACTTATTGCATGCCACTGAACAAGTTGGGAAGCATGGTTTACACTGTGGATTTGATGCCTTGGAGGCTCTTGTAGGGCTGCGGCCTCTGGCACAGTCATTAGAAGGCATGCATGGCTAAAGGAACAAAATTTGCCTGAACAAGTAAAGGCTAAATTATTGGATGCTCCTGTTCAGCATAATGTTTTGTTTGGATCTAAAGCTGAAGAGGTGATTAAAAAGATGGAGGATAAGGCGAAATCCATGCAAACAGTTAAAGATTTCTTACAAGTACAGCCACCTAGATTTAGCAGGAATTGTCCTTCAAAAAATTGGTCCTTTCCCACTTCAGACAGGCCTCAGAGGGGTAGATATAGACGCTCCAAAGGAAGGCCTCAAACACAAGCTTCTTATAGACCAAGACAGTGGACTGCTTCCACCCCTAGGGGAGGAGAGGACAGGTCACAAACTCAAAGGAAACAAACTCAATGACTCCCTCTGTTGGGCTACAGGAACTTCTTGCCTGGAAGCCCCCCTCGGAGGAAAACTCTCTCTTTTTTATCAAAATTGGACTCAAATAACCCAGGACAAGTGAGTTTTGGATGTGGTTTTAAGAGGTTACAAATTCCATTTTCATTCCTTGCCATGGCCAAGCGGATGGCCAGACCTTCCAAAACATCAATGGACGGAGGCCTTAAACCAAGTGGAAGCTCTTTTGACTATGAATGCCATAGAACTGGTTCCACTTTCAGAGATGGGAAAAGGTTTTTACTCAAGGCTCTTTCTATTCCCAAGGAAGCAAAACTCATGGAGACCCATTCTGGATCTGTCTGTCTTGAACACCTTTCTAGAGATTCCAAAATTCAAGATGCTTACTCTACAGCAGCTACTTCCAATGCTGTCCAAAGATGCATGGATGGTAACTCTGGATTTAAAGGAGGCATATTTACACATTCCCATCAGGCAGGATCGCAGAAGATACCTCAGGTTCAAGGCCGGATCGAGGCACTTTCAATTCTCTGTGCTGCCCTTTGGATTGTCTACTGCACCCAGGGTCTTCACCAAAATGCCTGGCTCCAGTAGTAGCTTACTGCAGACTCAAGGGAATTCAAATTTACCCTTATCTGGACGATTGTCTAATTCAGGCAGACAGCAAGGATGTCTTACTCCAGCATCTAGAATTTGTACAGAACCTCCTCAAGTTCCTGGGATTCTCTGTAAACATAAAAAAGTCAAATTTGACACCATCACAACAGATAACTTTTCTGGGTGCACTTCTAAACACCACAACCCAGATGGCATTTCTGACATCCGAAAAACAATTACAGCTGGCTTCAACTTTCAGAACCTTGGCAACTTTAACTCAACTATCTGCAAGGAAATTCCTGCAGGCTTTGGGTTACATGGCCTCCTGCATCCTTCTCGTACCATATGCAAGACTACACATAAGGAAAATTCAGTGGTACCTAAAAAGTGTATGGTCTCAGCATTACCACAGTTTAGACATACTGATCTCCGTCCTTCCTTGCCTTCAAAGGGAATTTCTTTGGCGGTCCAGGGCATGTGCTCTAAACAAAGGGAAACCCTCCGTCTGCCTCCTGCCACTCAGATTCTAACCACGGACGCCTTGGATTATGCTTGGGGAGCCCATTTTCAGGGCAGTTGTCTGCAGGGCCTTTGGACAAAGGATCAGAAGCACCTGCATATCAACTTAAAGGAAATGTTAGCCATTCAGAAAACTCTATTGGCCTTCAGGAATCTCTTACAACCAGGACAACTACTAATACGGACGGACAACACCACAGTTATGTGGTACATAAACAAGCAAGGGGGATCTCATTCCTTCCCCCTTTGCAGACTAGCCATGGATCTATGGAACACAGCTCTAGCTTGCAATCTGGATCTTCAAGCTCAGTTTCTACCAGGGAAACAAAACTTCCTGGCAGACAGTCTGAGCAGAAACTTTTCGGAGCCACACGAGTGGATGCTGGACACCAAAATATGCAGGATGATAACAGCAGTCTGGGGATGTCCTCACATAGACCTCTTTGCATCCCATCTCATTCAATAACTACAGAATTTTTGCACCAGGCCTTTCCACATAGAAGCTTGGAAAGTGGATGCCCTGTCATTCAGTTGGAGGAACCTCTCGGGATATGCCTTTCCGCCTCTTCCTTTTCTTCCACGGGTTTTGTTGAAGATAAAACAGGACAAGCCCAAGATGATAATCTTGCTGGCTCCAAATTGGCCTCAGCAGTTTTGGTATCCAACTCTAAAAAACCTATGCCTGGAGCCCCCTTGGGTTTTACCTCAGTCTCCGAACCTTTTGTCCCAACATCAGGGTCAGGTTCTACACTCTCATGTCAGAACTCTCAGCATGGCGGCCTGGTTAATCCAGGACCTTTGATTTCTTCTTTTCTACCCAAGCAGGTTATGGATGTCATTTTAGAAGCCAGATGTCCTAGCACTAGAAAATCTTATGCAGGAAAATGGAAAAGATTTTGTTCCTGGATGCAGGCTCAGGATTCTGATCCTCTTCTTCCTAACATTACTTTAATTTTACTTTACCTGACAGATCTCTTACATAAGGGTCTCTCTTTCTCTTCCATTAAGATACATGCCTCTGCTATTTCTGCTCATTATAATACAGACCCTCCCATCTTTTCCCACCAGCTCATGAGGCAGTTTCTCAGAGGAGCTAAGAACTTGAGACCTCCTAGATCTCCTCCCATTCCTGCTTGGGATCTCAACTATGTTTTGGAAAAACTAACCTTGCCTCCATTTGAGCCTGCTTCCTCTTCTGACATCAAGTTTTTATCTTGGAAGACAGCTATCCTGTTAGCACTAACCTCTGCCAGGAGAGTTTCAGAGTTACAAACCCTTATGGCTGTGGAACCTTATATTATTTTTCATCAAGACAGGGTATCTTTGAGGTCTAATCCTACCTTCATGCCTAAGGTGGTTTCCAAAGTGGCTTTAAATCAAACTATCCACTTGCCAACCTTTTTCCTCACTCCTCAAAATAAAGGGGAAAGGATCTTACATTCCTTGGATGTACACAGACAACTACATTTTTACCTGAACAGAACCAAAGACATCAGAAAATCAGAACAATTGTTTGTTTCTTATGCTTGAAGTTCCCAAGGTAAAGCCATTTCAAAACAGACCATTTCTAAATGGATTGCTCATGGAATCAGATTTTGTTATTCACACCATGGAAAGCAAATCCCAGGGAGTATATGGACTCATTCCACCAGAGCTGCTGCCACTTCTGCGGCCTTCCTCAGGGGAGTTCCTACCAAAGACATTTTGGAAGCTGCAACTTGGAGTTCAGTGCATACTTTTTCTAAGCACTACAATCTACCTCTCTACTCTATGTCTAGGGCAGGCTTTGCCTCTGCAGTATTGCAGGGCCTTTTAGCCGCTCCTTCTTCTTTATGACCACCTCCCTTTCTTTCAGCTTTGGGATTCTACCCTACAGTCATGACTGCAACAGTGAAACATGATGAACATAGTACAGTTGTGTACACCTACCATAAATCTAGATGTTCGAGTGTCTTCACTGTTGCAGTCTGGGTTTCCCTCCCTCCTGTCCCCTCTTATTTTTACTTTTGTGTATTTCCTTTTTTCACCATTCTTCTGAGGTGTATTTGCAAAGGTTATGGGACCTTTTTCATTTTGGGACTCCTGACATCGGGGGCAAGAAAAACTGAAGAAGATGGCGTCGGCTGTCGGCTTTATACTCCTGGCGCTCTGACGTCAGGGAGCATGGTTGAACAGCCGACGCCGGACCCAGACTTTGGGATTCTGGCCGACCGAGGGCTGCCTGTCGGCAGGGGAGAACCCCACAGTCATGACTGCAACAGTGAAGACACTCGAACATCTACATTTATGGTAGGTGTACACAACTGTACTTTATAACTGATAATTGCAGCTCAAATGTTACAGTAATGCTGTAACAAAACGTAGCACGGCAAGTCACAAAAGACCAAGAATAATTGGTAAAGGGATCCAAAACTGGGAAGCATTTTGGTTTAATCTTCTATGTCCTGGTTCTTGGTACTTATAATTTGTATTTTAGTTATTCTTTTTTATATGTGTGACTTTATTTGTTTTTTATGTTTAAAGTTTTTTTCTTGCAGTAATAATTTTCCCTTCTGACAGATAGTGAGTTAGTAGAAAATAAATTGCATTTTGAAATTAGTCAAATATTGCAGGGTTTAAAGTGATTTTCTTATTTATGTATTAATTCATTCATTCATTTATCCTTTGCTAACCAGGTTAGTTCCACTAAGCTAGTAATAATTTTTCAGGGAAGCCCAGAGGTGGTATTTTATACTACTATGGGAATTTGACCAGGGCATTGGGGAACTTGCCCTACTCTTGATAGTCGGGGGAAGGCTTTGTGTGTTACACATCCTGACTTCCTGTTTCCTCTCCAGGAGTGGAGACAGCCAGGAAGAACAGGGAGAAAATATGGCTGATTAAACTTTGGCTGAAAATGAAGCGAAGGTTGATGAAAATGTAATTGAAATAGTAGAATCACTACCAGAAGTTTTTTTTTGATGCTGTGGGTGCAGAAAAAACAATAATATTGGAAGAAAAGGAGATTGTAGCTGCAACAGAGATGGATTCAGAGGAAAACTTTTAGTGGAGATTGTTTGATGGAGAGACAGTTACCTCTGAGAAATGCATAATTACAACCCTCCAAATGGGATGGTTGCGGCATGATTATTTGGAAGAAATGGTAAACAAAAGTGAACCAGAAAGTGGAGCAGCAATTTCATGGAGTGCCATCATGGAGAAAATAGAAGAAGAAAAGGGAGAAGAAGAGACTGTGCCAGAAAAAGTTTGAGACAAAAACTTATGCACAAACTGTGGGAGAAGGAACAAAGAAGAAAGAAAAGAAACAAAAAAGAAGTATACAGTATGTGTGAGCTGTACAAAAGTAGAAAGGTTGGACAGGTATAAGATTTGGGACTCTGTCATACACCTCTGGGTGTCAAAGCAAAAGAGGTAAGAACATTCATTTTTATTAATAAAGAGACTTTTTGTAACTTGATATTTGAGACTGGGCAGGCCATGGAAATTATTTGGGTTCATATGAACAAAAGAAAAAGATTTATCCATGGTCAGAATATCTGGTGCAAGCATTTTACAGACAAACAGAAAAAGAATAATGATCCAGTTTAGAAATGAAGGTGAAGCAAAAGAACTTAAATAACATTTAACTGTATGTAAAGAAGTAATGGAGACTATAAAAATATATGATAAAAGAGGACTATGGACTGTGGGATGGGAATGTGGAGTAATACTGAAAATGGAAAATGATAATGTTATGCATGTACCTAGTATTATTGATGCTCATGGTAATAGGAGTTTTGTGAAATACAGGGGTCAACCAAAAACTTGTTATTTTTGTGGAAAAAAATAATCATTTAATCAATGAATGTGATAAAAAAGATGTTATTTATGTGGTAAAACAGGGCATAATGCAAAAAATGTGATTTAAAGTGCAAAAAAAGTGGCAATACTGGTCATTCATTGCTAGAATGTGAAATGAATGTGCAAGAAAATGAAAATGAAGTTATACAGGATAAAAAGATAGTAGAATGTGTTATACAAGAAAATGTATAAAAATATGTGACTGATAAAGAGATTATACATGAAGTTAAAGAAAGTAACAAGGAAAAAGAAACAGAAGAGACAAGTGAGGAAGAAGCTGATTCGTGAACAGTAAGAAATAAAAAGAATTCAATAGGGAAAAGAGTTAAAGGAAAAGAAAATTCAAAAACAAAATTTTTAGAGAAAATAAAGGAAAGGGATAAACATTTTATTATACTAACTGTTCTTAAAAGCTGAAAATGTTAGCTTTAAATGTGAGCAGTATGAAGAATCTTAAAAGGAGAATAGGTAAATTACAATGGTGTGCTGCAGTAGCTGCACATATTATTGTTTTAGATGATATAAGATTATTAACAAAAGAACATAAACTACAAAACTTTGGAATGGTATGGTAGTTTGGAACATGGGGAAAGAAACATGCTCAAGCATATGTATATTATGCCAAGAAAGCATTAAAATATTAGATGTAACCATAGTGGAACTAGGAAGAACTATGGTAATAGATGTGAGATAGAAAAATATGTGTATAGAATTACAGCTTTATATGCATATGTAACAAAAAAGAGAGAGAAATGATGTTTAAAAGTATTCTTGAATATGTTTGTGTAAATATGGACATTATAGTGTTGGGTGATTTTAATTGTAATTTAAGGAAAAATAAGAACAATTATGATGTTAAAATGGCTAAAGAAATTAAAACTATTCTTGAATATGTGTAAATATGGACATTATAGTGGTGGGTGATTTTAATTGTAATTTAAGGAAAAATAAGAGCAGTTATGTTAAAATTGCTAAAGAAATTATGAGAAGTGGAAAGTTAAGTGTATGGGAGAATAACTACTGGACCTATAAAAGGAATGAAATTAAGACAGAAATTGATTATTTTTTAATATCTGATATTTTAAAAGTTATTAAAAAAAGGAATTAGGTATGCTGGATTTTCAGATCATGTGGCAGTATTAAGGTACGGGAAAATGAAGAATATATAAGAATAGGAAAAGGAATAAAGAGAATTAATGAAAATTAATTAAAATTAGAAGAGAAAAAACTTGTGGAGTTATGGAAAAATCATATGACTATGAGGGAGTTTTATGAGAATGGGACTGTTTGGTGGCTTAATTTTAAAGAGAAATATTAAAAAGTATTTTTAAAATGTATAAGGAGAAAAGAACTTCTGCGGTGGTGCAGCGGTAGCATTGTTGACTCACAGCAAGAGGTTCTGCCGTTTGATTCTCGGCTGGAGTGCGGGGAGTGCCTTCTGTGTGGAATTTGCATGTCCTCCCCATGGTTGGGTGGGCATTTGAAAGACATGCGTAAATGGGTGTGCCTTTGTTGAAGGTTGAATGTCGAGCTGGCACCTCGGCGTTAGTGAAAATCTACTGCCAATCATTAGCGGACCAGAGTTCCACTGTGGCGACCTCTAACCGGGAAAAAGCTGAAAGACAACAACAACAACATAAGGAAGAAAAGAAAGAGAGATATAAGATATTAAGTCAAGAAACATTTAGAGACTTATTAGAGAAGAAAAGTTATTTTTATAAAAAAGAAAGAAATATATAAAATTAATCAAATTAAAATTAACAAGTTGTTGTATAAGCAAAAATATTGTTTACGAGGAAAGAAAGAAGTGGCACCATATCTGAGTAAAATAATAAAAGAAGAAAAAATAATAAGAGAATTAAAATATAAGGAAGATAAGCAAATAAGACAGCAAGAAAGAATATATGAAATAATTAAAGAATACGTGTTGGATTTATTTGGTAAAAGGGAAGAAAACATTGAATACATCTATAAAGGTGAAAAACTAAATAAGGAAGATAATGAGTATTAGAACAAAAAATAACCATGAAAAAATTGAATGAAATTCTAAAATATATTAACATCAGTTTTGCAACAGGATTGGACAGATTTGAATATGGTATGTATAAAAAAATGAAAGAGTGCAAAAAATTATCTTTATAGAAGCTATGAATGAATGGTTAGAAACTGGAATTAAAGAGAAAGATATATGTACAGGCTTTATAAAATGTATATTTAAAAAGGGAACTAGAGGAGATAAAAATGGAGACCTATAACATGGAATAATACAGATTATAAAATTTTTATGACAATAATAACAAAAAGGTTACAGAAAAAAATGGATAGAATATAAGACCAACACGTATTTGGAAGAAAAGGAAAAGGAAGTCAGGAGTTATTGTGGCTAAGTAAAATAATTGATGATATAAATAAAAATGTAGAAGCAAAGGTTATGATAGGAGTTATAAGTAAAGCTTAATGTAAGCAAAAAATATTGCATATAATAAAATCTGTTTATGAAAGGAACTATGTGAAACTAAATGTAAATGGTTGGAATAGAGAAGAAATAAAAATAGAATGTGGAATAAAGCAGGGCTGCCCAGCTAATAGTGTAATTTTCTCATTAGTTATGAATGTAATATTGAAGGAAATTAATAAAATGTCAAGTAGTTGTGGATACAAAATGATGAAGGAAGTACAATTGCCAATAATGTATAATTATGTGGATAATATTGTAATTGTTAAAAATAAAGTATGGATGGGAAAAGTAAATGAAAAATTAAGTATAAATTAAAAAAAAATTGTTTAAGTATAAATAATGAGAAAAGTAAAGGATTTGGTTTTGAAGGTATGATAGGAGGTGTTGAGTTTAATAAAAATATATAGATATATTAGGAATAACATTTGGAAGGAATGAATACAGACAACAACAATGGGATAATGTACTCAAAGAAGTAAAGGATATGACTAATTTTTGGAAATCATATACATTTTCATGTAGGAAAAAAAGCACACGTTGAACACCATAGTAATAGGAAAATTGCTTATGTTTTTAACATCTGTATGATTCCTATTAAGTATAAAAAATGAATTAATGATGATTATATTTTCTTTTATATGGGGCTGTTGACTGAATCCAGTCAAAAGAGGGGATTCTGTATATGAAAGAAGTACAAGAAGGTTTAGGTTTAATAAGCCCAATAGTACATGTAGCATCTATAATTTTATATAGGGTATTAAAAGGAATTATGAAGGAAAATAAAAACTTGATAGAAATGATACTATATTATAAATAAAAAGAATTGTGGGAAGGAATGGAAGTTAAAAAATGAAGTAAAAGTGTTGTGAATGAAGAAAGGAAAGAGTACCAAAACAAAATTGCGTTATGGAAAATAAAAAAATATATATATGTGTGAGAAAAATAGAAAGGAATCATATTAAGTATTATGAAAGCATTTTATTGTATTGATCCATGGAAAGATTTAGAAATAGGTAAGAAAAATAATATAATAACTATAAAAAGATTAAAGAATGTAATGATTTTTTATGGAGATTGTCTATTAAAAAATTGCCGGATAAGACAAATATGCCATACAAAAAAAATAGAATATATAATAAATGTGGAGAGTTTGACTCTACTTAGCATGTGTTTTTGGAATGTGAAAGCATTACTAATTTGTGGAAAGAAATATGTAAACATAATAGGGTGAAAAGTTTGTTAAAAATTTGAGCAAATAAATATGGACATAATAGAATTTGGTTATTATGGTGCACAAAAACAAACCCGCGGTGGTGGTGCTGCGGAAGCATTGTCACCTCACAGTAAGATGCTGTCCGGTTCGATTCTTGGCTAGAGCATCTTCTGCATGAAGACATGCACGAATGGGCGTACCTTCATTGAAGGTTGTGCGTCAGGGCTGGTAACTCGGCATGTAAAAATCAACTACCAATCATTAGCGGACCGGAGTTCCACTGTGGCGACCCCTAACCGGGAAAAGCTGAAAGACACAGCAGCAGCAGATGGTGCATAAAAACAGGAAGAAGTTAAGAAAATGGATAGAATAATTTATGTTTCATGGACTATATGGACCGAGAGAGTAAATGAAATTAAATACAATGAAAAATGGACTTTGACAAAGATTTTGGAGAAAATAATGTTTTGGTTGTGGATAAAAGAGGGGGGAAAGAATTCTTAAATTGAAGTTTATAATATATGGAGATTTGTAAATAGATGTAAATGTAAATATGTAAATAATATGTAATGTCTATATGAATAAAAACCCCTACTTTTGCTAGTAGGGGGAAGAGTTTGTGTGTGACACAACTGACTTCCTGTTTCTGGTCCAGGAGCAGAGGCAGCTTGGAGAAACAGGGAGCAAACATGGAGGTTGGAAGCCAAAGTGAAATGGTGGTGAAATGTATCGAAAATGAAGGAGAAATGGTAGAATCGCTACCAGAAATCTTCACAAACGATTTGGGAGATGAGAAAATGTTGTTTTTGAATGGAGACAATGTCAAGAAGGAAATGGAAGTGACAATACCTCCCAACCATACCGGATTACTCAGTTTTTACCGAGTTTTGGGGTCCAAATGATGGGGTGTCACGATTCCCAAGTGGCACTCCTTCATTTCCGAATTTTTTCCCTTTTGTTTTTGAATTTTTAAAATTTTCACGCTGTTGGCGTTGACGTCATCACATCCGCGATGACATCAGTGCCATCAGGCCATCCAGCCAGTTGGAATTGAGCTGAAGGAAGCTCTTCCGGCTAGCTGCAAATGCAGCTCTAATATGCAAGTGCTTTGAGCGTTACACTTTCAGCCAGGAGCAGAGCTTCAGTGTAAAATGCGAGTGGGAAGCTTTATGTAAGCCCCGGAACAGAATGCGAGCCGGGAACAGAGCTAAACAAACTAACAGCTTTTTTCATTCAGAATGCAGAGTAACTGAAACGGAGAATGCAGAACGTCTTTTAAGGTAACTGAAACGGAGAAGGGTGCGCGTGTGTGTGTGTGTGTGTGTGTGTGTGTGTGTGTGTGTGTGTGAAAGAGAGGAGCGTATGTCTTCCTTTGAATAGTGGTCTACATAGTAACCATTGTGCAAACAATACTCTTTTAGATTCTTTCCTCTTTATGAAGCCTGTACAAACAAGGTCTAAACCGTTATGCTTTTACTGAACTCTATTTCCATGTCTCAAATTGCATAGCTTTACTGTTGACTCAGAGTTATGAAGTACACCAGGAGCTTCCTGTTAAAACACATATTATCGTATTTAGTGAGGATTTGTATTTTACTTTTTCACGGAATGCAGAAATATTTCAGTAGCTCCAGATGCCCTGTTAATTCCTTTAATTTTCTGTCATTGATATTATTAGTGGTTATCTTCCTCTGACTGCTACTTAAAAAGCAGCATAGAGGCATGTATCCATGAAATTAGAGCATGTTGACTGCACTGGTGAAACTGCAGTATCTAGATGTTGCTGTGCCTAATGTTGTACATTGTATTCTTTAGTATATTTTAACTCCTTTACTTCTGGTGATAGTAAAGCACTCATGTTGCATTATTATACCTCCCGCCCTATGTATCACCCCTTTTGTTTCTGCAGTCATAGATGGTGTTAGTGACCTCTACCTTCTAGCCGCAGCTTCTTCAAGTCAGAGTGATAGTAAATGGCTGAAAGTTGAGATGGGCAATGCATTCACCTAGATGCAAAGATGCAGAAATCTGACATGGAATGAATATGACTGTCAGTGACAATTTTTAACAGTAGCAGAGCAAACAAAGCAGCATAAACTAGCTGAAGTTACTCAGTCTGGTTTTATAAGCAAAACTTTATTGAATATAAATAGCCACAGTTGATCTTCATACTAGTGGACAAACTATTTTGTTTAGTATAAGTTTGCTTACATACAGCAGGACTAGTGTTTCTTAACAATTTCTATTAGTGCTGCTCCAGTGGTATGGAGGGTCAAAGCTCCATTACATGTCTGCCCCAGGTACACCATTAGTCCACAGGGAGGCTGAAAATGGGTAGATCATAAGAAAAAGTCCCCCCCCCTTGTTGAAAAGCACAGGCATGCTGAGATTCTGGATGTCTAAAGAAATAGCTGGAAGATTTTGGTAATGGGGTGTCAGGCCAGTATCATGAAGGACAGAAATGAGACACAAATGAAAATATTGTCTGTGTCAACATGTAAAAAGTGTCTCTACCTTATTACAAGATGTTAATGTCATTCTTTTTGATAAACACCCATAAGTTTTAAAAGTTGAATGCATTAAAGGGACAGCTCTTAATTTGCCAGTACAGAACCAAACAGTTTATAATACTAATATTTTGAGAGATGCTGATTAAGCTCCATTATGATAACTTTGGTGCAGTAACAAAGATATTCCTGTCTTTATTTAAAGTATACTGGGAAGGTACCTATTTAATTTAGTAATTGTGACAGTAAGATCCATTAGAAAGATTGTTGTAACAGATAATTATTTGCAGTCACTTTACAAGTTGTGTTAAAACAAAACTATAATATGTACTGTGACTTTGGAAGAATTGCAACATATTATTATTTCATTGTTACCATATACTGCAAACAGCCTGACTCATTAGTATGTACTTTAACCAATACAGTCACTTTTGTACAATTGTATATTACCTTTCTGTAAGAAGAAGTGATGTTATATGTATAAAGTGCAATATGTACATTACTGCTGGGGAATATTTTCTTATGTTGAGGCCTCCATTTCCATTCATTGTAACTAGATGCAGGATCTGGTTGCAATGTACCTTGAGTGCAGGGTAAAAAGAGCCTAAAGTCCCTAGCCACCACCACTTGCCAGCTTTGCCTAGGTTTTTTGTGCTAAGAGTTGAGAGCCATTGTGAGAACTGAACTTGTATCCCCCAGGTTTTTTGTGCTAAGAGTTGAGACCTGTGGTGAGAAGTGAGAAATGAAGGAAGCTGCTGATTTAGCATAGTGGTATGTTGCTTTGACTGTAGTGCATAGGGTCCTGGGTTCAAAATTTGCCAGTGAAATGTAGGGTGGTAACACAGCATTTTATTCTAGCAACTTTACAAAATTATACAAGCAATGTGTCCCTGGTTTTTGACCTTTTGTCCCCCGCCACCCAAAAAATGAAATTGAAAATAAATAAGTGCGAGACACTGTGCAAGATGCCTATGGCTTACACTACTGTCATTCTATTTATAGTGTGGGTGTGGAAGTAGACTTTTTTATGATGGAAATGTTCTGAATTGGGCAGTTTTGTCATTATTGATTCATGTGTTGTTTCATTGCCTACAATACAGCCTACTGGAAAAATGTTCAAACAATAAATTTAAAATGCGCTCTGTCTAACAAGTGTGTTGTAGTGTACAAGGAATATAGTTTAATAAAGTCAGGAAGGTGTATCAAAGAAAATAACACATGTATGTTTCTTGTTTTGTGTGCAAGGGGCCAATGATTTGAAAACAGCCCAAAGGTAATCTTTATCCACCACTGGCCAGATGCATTTTCTTTGGATGTGGTGTGGGTTTCAATGCTGTTTCAAGGGCAGATAAGCTTTAATGCCAAGCCTATTTTCATTGTGAGACAGTATTGTTTTGTTTAGCAGATATCTGTTAGTGTTTCTGCATTGTTGTGCAGTAAAACGTAAAAATAAAATCCAAATAATCATTGTAGAAGTAAAGTGGTCTGCACACATTAGTGTTTAAACTGTTTATGGTAAATGGGACGAAATAGCCAGGTAATGGGATATTGGGATGGCTGCAGGGGGACTCTGGTGCCATATTTTGGTTGTCTGTTCTTCAGTTTGCGTTTGAAAGTAGTAATCCCACAATTCCATTGGAGTGGGTGGGGTTACGCAATTATGTATGCAAATTAGATGTTAATCAGCGTACAGATTTGTTCCTATTTTTCATGGGTCTTGTCCAGATTTTTGATGTTTCCAGGTTGAGAGGTATGGACGTGACTGCTGAGGTGGAAATGGATTCTGAGCAAAATTTCCAGAAAAACTTGTTTGAATCGACAGAAAGAGTAGGAAAATGCTGTATTTCAACCCTCCAGTAGGGAGGGTTGCAGAATGTTTATTTGGAGGAGAAGATAAACCAGAGTGAGCCAGAAAGTGTAGCCGCAGTATCCCTGAGTGAAATTATTGAGAAAATAGAAAAAGAAAATGTGCCAGAGAATGTTCCAGAGAAAAAGACTTATGCTGAAACAGTGGGAGAAGCGGCCAAAGAGGATATAGGAATAAAGGAAACAAAGAAATTTGTTGTCCGGGTGAGCAGTAAAAAGAAAGAAGGTTTGGACAGATAAGAAGTATGGGACAATGTTATAGTACCGCTGGATGTTAAAGTTGAAGAGGTAAGAACTTTCATTTTAATTAACAAAGAAACATTTTATGACTTGATATTTGAAGCTGATCAGGCCATGGGAATTTTTTTGGGGGGGTTTATGAAAAAAGAAAACACACTTTCCATGGTCAGAATATGTTGTACAACTTTTTTTTAGAAAAACACAAAAAGGGTTTTGATTCAGTTTAGAACTGAAATTGTAGCAAAATAACTGAAAGAATGTCTGTTGACAATATGTAAAGAAATGACGGACAGTACTACAATATATGATCAAAGTGAACTATGGACTGGGGATGGGAATGTGGAGCAAATTTAAAAATGGAAAATGACATTGTGATATATATACCTAGTATTATTAATGTTCGTGGTAATAGAGGTTTTGTGAAGTATAAAGGACAACCTAAAACTTGCTATTTTTGTGGAAAGAATGAGCATTTAATTAATGAATAATAAAAAAAGGATATTTGTGTGGTCATACAGGTCATAATCCAAAGAAATGTGAATTAAAGTGTAAAAAATATGGCAATGCAGGACATTCATAGTTACAGTGTGGGATAAAGACACAAGAAAATGAAAATAAAAAAGAAACTGTAAAAGAAGTTATACAAGAAAAAGAGATAGAAGAGGATATTGTACAGGAAGACACATCACAACTGAAAAATGTAGAAGTTGCTTTTAAAATTAGACAGAAAGAAAAAGAAAATGAAATAGATGAGACAAACGAAGAAGAGACAGGGTAGCATATAATAAAAAGCAAGCAAAAATTCAATAGGAGAGAGTTAGGGAGAGAAAAAGAAAGATTAAAAATATAATGGTAAGAGAAATTAAAAAATATAAGGGATAAAAACGTATTTTATACAATTGTTCTATAAAGCTGAAAACTTTAGCTTTAAATGTGAACATTATGAAAAATATTAAGAGGATAATAAATATTGTATATTGATGTAAGGCTGTAGATGCTCAAATTTTAGTGTTAGAACACATTAGATTGTTAACAGAAGAGGAAAGGGTGCAAACAGCCTTTGGACTGGTACTGTTATTTGGAATATAGGTAAAAAAACATGTTCAGATATATGTATACATATCATGTAATGACTAACCTCACCTTGCTGTAAATGCTTATGTTTTGTTATTTCTGTAAATGTCTCATATTGTCTTGCTTGGAGCTTTTCTCCCCGGGCCCCCGCTGTAAATGGACATGTATCCAGTCGGACTATCCCGGTTAACAAATGTAAAATAAAATAAATAAAATAAAATATATTGGGTAAAGAGACTATAAAGATATTGGATATAACAATAATAGAACTAGGGAGAATAACTGTAGTTGATTTTAGATGGAAAAAGCATGTGTATTGTAGCCTTATATGCATATGTGACAAAGAGAGAAAATAATGTTTTAAAGTATACTTAATTATGTTTGTGTAAATATGGTTATAATAATGGCAGGTGATTTTAATTGTAACCTAAGGAATAAAAAGAAGGACTGTGATGTTAAAATAGTTACAGAAATTATGAGGAGTGGGCAGCTAATATGGGACAATAAACAATGAACCTATAAAAGGAATGAAATTGCAGGAGAAATTGATTACTTCCTAAAAGTTACTCAGAAAGGAATAAAATATACTGGATTTTCTGATCATGTGGCTCTTTGGATAAATATTCATGAAAATGAGAAATATATTAAAGTAAGAAAAGGAATACAAAGAATTAATGAAAAAGAATTAGACATGGAAGATAGAAAATAGCTTATAGAAGTATGAAAACAACATATCCCTTTCTATGAAAATTGGACTATTTGGTGGATAAAATTTAAGAAGAAATATAAAAAGGTATTTTTAGAATGTATAGAAGAGAAAAGAAAAAAATCAGTAATATATGGTAAATACAAGGAACTTTGGGAAGAAATGGAAATGAAAAAAAGAAGTAAAAGTGTTGTTAATGAAGAAATGAAAGAATTTCATATTAAAAGTGTGTTATGAAAACTAAAAAAAAGAATGTAATAGAAAAGAACAGAAAGGAATGGTATGCTAATGTTCTGAAAGTTTTTTATTTTGTTGATCCATGGAAAGAGAAGTAAGTAACTAAAAAGCATTAATGATGAAATACACAAATTATAAAAGAATTAAAGAATGTAATGTTTTTTTTTTTTGTGGAGACTGTCCGTAGATAAATTACTAGTAAAAGCAAGTATGGCATACAAAATAAACAGGATAGAATATGTCAAAATACACAAATGAAGCTAAAACTAAAAATACACCAAAAAAAAATGAAACCGGACAGGTACAGCATGGGCACAGACTGTTTATTAAAGTAAGCGCTTTCGGCCAAGGAATAGTCTGAAGAAGGCTGAGGGATTTCCTTGGCCGAAAGCGCTTACTTTAATAAACAGTCCGTGCCCGTGCTGTACCTGTCCGGTTTCATTTTTTTTGGTGTATTTTTAGGATAGAATATGTAATAAGTGTAAAGAGTTTGAAAGTCCATAGCATGTATTTTTAGAATGTGAAAGAATTCAAAACTTGTGGAAAGAAGAATGTAAGCATGATTTGGTTAAAGATTATTTGAAGTGTGAAATGTTAAATATGGAAAGGATAGAATGCAGTTATCATGGAACAAGGTCTCAAGAAAAGGCAAATAAAATAGACAAGAGTTATATTTTATGTAACATGGGCAATATTGAACAAGAAACTTAATGAGATCAAATAAATGGAAAATGGACATTTACAAAAATATTGGAGAAAATATTGTTTTGGTTGTGGGTAAAAGGGTGGGGGAAATACTTGAAAAGAAATTGATGATGTATTGACTGATGTTATTCATGTAAATAATATGTAAATATGTGAATATGTAAATATTATGAAATGTATGAATGATTACAATAAGAAAACCCTACTAATAGCAAATTCAGCTAGTGAGTACATATGCAAATCCCATTCATAGTGCACTGACAGCTGGGAGGACGATGTGTGAGTAAGGTTATGGCAGATAAGGAAGAGGATGCTTTGTGTACTGATTTGTTGTAATCTAGTGGACTTGTGATGGATTCAGAGAGTTTGTTCCAAAACAAACTGTTTAGTGAATCAGAGTTGGAAAAAGAAGATGATTGTGTAACAGTCTTCTAATCAGGAGGGTTGTGGGATGATTTACAGATGGATATGTTGGTGCAAAGTGAGCCAGAGAATGGTGGAGTAGCTTCATGGGGAAAAATAATTGAGAAAAATCCAAAAAGAGGAGACAGCATCAACACTAGGGGGGGGGGGAGGACAATGTAGATGGACATTAAGGAGAAATAGTCATATGTGGAGACTGTTGCGAATGGACCAAAAAAGAAAGAAGATAGTAGCAAATATCGTAATTTGAAAGGAAAATCTGTTATTTGAATACAAGGAAAACAAAAAAATAAACAAAAAAAAATTAAATAGGCATTATTTTTGGGACAATGTTATAATTCCACTGGGCATTGGAGCTCATGAGGTAAGAGCTTTTATTCCAGTAAACAAAGAAACTATTTGTGATTTTATTTTTGAGACAGTGGTAGAGTTTTTTCTGTAAATGTGAAAAAAAGTAATAGCCCCTGGAACATGTTATTAAAACATTTAACGGAAAGACTAAAAGAAAGTTGCATTTCAGTTTTCAACAGACATGAAAAAAATATTAAAAAACATTTGGAAGGAATATGTAAAAATGTTATTGACATTGTGAAACTGTACAACAATAGGGGATTACGGACTACTGGAGTTTGGGAATGTATTGTGATATTGAAAATGGTAAATGATAAAACTGTGCACATTCCAAGTTTTATAAATGTTGGGGTAAGTATACATGTGGTAAGATATTGGGGTCAACCCAAGATTTTTTTTTTTTTTTTTGCTTTTTGGGGAGGTGGAATGAAAAAATGGGGTGTGTGTGTGTGTGTGTGTGTGTGTGTGTATATATATATATATATATATATATATATATATATATATATATATATATATATATATATATATGTAATTAATCTGGGCATTTATGAATGGGTTGTGATAAAGGAAAAGATTTACATTTGCAAGCAAATGAAGGACATAACGATAGTTATGAGGATAGTGCATTAGAAGAATCAGAAGATGATAAGATGTTAAAAATGGTTCAGATACAGAATTAATGTTAAAAAATAAAGAAAAGGGGTAGAGGTAAGTTCTGAAAAAGTTTGGAAGATAGAAATAAAATTGGAAAAGTGTAGAAAGAAAATTTAAAGAAATAAATATGAAATAAAGGAAAAGAAAATAAATCACTGACTGTAAATTATGTTTATTTTTTTTTTATTTATTTTATTTTATTTTACATTTGTTGACCAGGATAGTCCAACTGGATACATGTCCATTTTCAGTGGAGGCCCAAGGAGAAAAGCTCCAAGATCACCAAATTAGAGAAAAAATACAGCATCTACAGTAATGAACATAATACAGTTTTACAAAGGTTACATACCTAGGCAAATAATAGTAGTTCTGGGGTAAATGAGAATCAGACAGTAGGTCTTTGTTAAGTAATACAAGTAAATAAGAATACTGTTATCAAGTCATACAATTAGTTATATATACAATATTTACAATGGTTACATGCCAAAACACATTAGAGTAAAACAAGGTAAGGTCAGGATAGTGCCACGGGTAAGCTAAAATAACTATTTTAGTGTCATTGTCATGGAGAGTCAGTCTGGTTTGTTACATTGACATAGCCAGTTTAGTATCAAATATTGTTTAAGTCTAGTCTTGAATTGGCTCAGGGAGTTGAGCAAAGTATTTTCAGTTGGGAGAGAGTTCCAGGATCTGCTCACAGAGTTAGCAAAGAGGGAATCACCAGCTGAGTTAGTTTTCATAGTCTGAACTAGTAATTTGTTAGAGGATCGCAGTGGTCAGTGATTATGATAGAGGGTAATAATATTTGTAAGAGCAGGAGTATTATCTGGATTATAAAGTATTTTATGGGCAGTTATCATGAGGTTATACTGGATCAAGCTGGATAGTTCCAGCCACCCAAGCTGGTTAAGGTTAATACAATGGTGAGTCATATGCTTAAATGTCAAAAATATTTCCCTAAACTTAAAAAAAAGAAAAGTAATCATTTTGGAGTACTGTCAATAAATGTGAATAGTATGATTGACACTGTAAGAAGGATAGGGATACTGGAATGGTGTGCTAATTGTGATGTGGTTGTTATCTTATTACAAGATGTAGGATTTCTGACAAGTGAAGTAAGATTGCAAACAGAAAAATTGTGGGGTAGAAATATAATGTGGAACTTAGGAAGAAATCATTGTTCTGGGGTGGCTTTGTTATGTAAAAAATTGTGAAAATAGTAGATGTTACATTCCTAATAATGTGAAGATTAACTGTTGTAGATGTGAGATGGAGAGAACGTTTGTAGAATTATAGCATTATATGCATATATAAATTTCAAAGAGAGAAAATCTGTTTCATCAAATATTAGATTATGTAGTTGTTAATATGAACATTTTAATTGCAGGAAATGTTAATTGTAATTTTAAGTGGAAAATGTAAAAGGAAAGGGAAAGATGTAAAAAAATGAAGGATGTGATAAAATGTGGTAAATTGATTGTGTTGACCAGAAGTCATTTGACTTATAGAAGGGGGGGGGTCACTTGGATCTGAAATTGAGTATTTTGTATTATCAGAAGGCCTGGAAATAGCAGGGAGTGATGCCATTATGACTGGTTTCTCAGCATTTAGTGATATGTATGGAAGTAATGGAAGAAAGGGAGTATATAAAATAGGGAAAAAGAATAAATGAGAAAATATTTGAATGAAATTGGAGAATGAAAAGTATTGCAATTATGGAAAGATCATATAACTATGAAAAACTTCTATAAAAATTGATCTGAATGGTGGATTGAATTTAAAACAAGTATAAAAATGTGGAGTTTTTTTCAATCCCAGGAAGAAATAAGGAAGGAAGAAAAGGTGAAGTATGTGGGAAATGTATAGTAATGTATTTGAGAATTATAGACACATATTAGAGAATTTAGAAAATAATGCAAGAGAGTATTAATAAAAAAATGAACTATATAAAAATAAATCAAGAAAATAATTAAGGCATTACTGTTTAGACAGAGGTATTATCTACAAGGTAGAAGGGGGGAAATGTGTAGCTATCTGCTTGTCTGGGCAAAATAGTAAAGGAATATGGTAAAATAGTAAGGGAAATTAAAAATGTAAAAGGAGAAGTAAATAGAAATCAGTACGAAATTATGAGTATTGTAGTAAAGCATGCTGAAAATAGGTATGAGCAAAATGAAGGAAGATAAGAGAGAATAGAAGGTAAAAAAATTCAGAAAAAGTTAATAAGGAATTTGAAAAAAATAAATTATTACTTATGAACTGAATGAACTACTTAGGAAAGTAAGTGTTGATTCAGTATCAGAACCAGATGATATAGGTTATAGATCTATAAGAAATTAATAGAGTAACAAAAAATATTATGTAAAAGTTATGAATGAACGGTTGAAAGTAGGCTTTGCTTATAAAGAGCTATGTAGGGTGATAAAAATGTATATGGAATAAAGATGCGAACAATGAAATAAAAAATTGGAGACCCATCACATTAAACAATATAGATTATACTTTTTATGAGAATAATACAGAGGAGAATGGAAGGAAGGATGAGAAATGGTATGCAAGAAAGTTTATATGGTATAAAAGGGAAGGGATATCAAGAATTGCTTTTAGTTGTGAGAGAAGCAGCAGTGTATGATATTATAAGTAAATGGGAGTATGTGAAGCTTATGGTAGGAGATATTAGTAAAGGATTCATTACATATGATCAAATGATTAAACGTCGAACCTCACTTTAGTGAGATAAGAGCATCAAATGTCTTAATCATCGAAAGCCGACATCAGCGAATCTCACCACACTGGATAGCAGTAGTTGGCCAGCAGCTGCAACGTTTGCATCTTACTTGTTACTTTTGATATATATAACATGATGAGAGTTTGTTTGTTTGTGTCTTTGGGCTTTTTCCCAGTTAGGGGTCGCCACAGCGGAACTCCAGTCCGCTAATGATTGGCAGTAGAGTTTTACGTGTTGGCTTGCCGGGCCTAATGCACAACCTTCAAAGAAGGAACGCCCGTTCACGCATGTCGCCACACAGAAGACGCTCTAACTGATAATCGAATGGGCAACGTCTAACTGTGAGGCGACAACATGATGAGAGTAAATATGTTTATTCTTTCGATCTCATGCACAGCTGTTGGCCAACTATTGCTATTCGATGTGGTGAGATTCACTTATGTCAACTTTTGATGATTAAGACGTTCGATGCTCTTGTCTCGCTGAAGTGAGTTTTGATGTTTTAATTGTTCGATCATATGACCTGTATCCATTAGTAAAGCATTTCATGCAGTAGAAGAAGGTGCTTTGTGGGATGTTATGGAGAAGTATGTAATAGGTTATACAATTAGGAGAGTATGTATGTCAGCATATCAAAATAATAGTGTGATACTGTTGGTGAATGGATTGTTGAGTAAAGAAATATGTATGAAATGTGGTATAAGACAAGGATCTCCTATGAGTAGAATTTTGTTTGCATTGGTAATGAAGTGCAATAGTGAGCAAAGTAGCTTATAAAATGAAAGATGCCAGAAATGTTATGCATTAGGAGGTAGTAATTTCTGTCCTTCTGGCATATGCAGATTATATAGTTGTAATTGCTAGAGATAAATATGGAGGAAGGAAGTTTTGGTTTGTTTGAATGAATGTTTAAAGGAAGCAGGAATGATTTTAAACAAGATAAAAGTAAGGGTCTGGGTGATATTGTGAAAATTGGAGGGGTGTATTAATGAATGAAATATCTTTGTTAGAGGTAAAATTTGGGAAACATTATGTAGTTATGATGCAATGGGCAGACCATGCAATGGGCAGACCTGGTAAAGAAAGTCTTCTGTGGAGGACGCATAGATTAGCATTCAAGAAAAAATGGATGAATACAGTATTGATGAGAAAAATAGCATATATGTCAAATGTTTATATGATTCAATGGAAAATGTGAAAAAGAAATTCTGAAAATGGTGTTTTCTTTCATATGGTATTCATGATTAAACAAAATTTTTGTATATGAGTAAAGATGAAGGGGGTTGGAGTTGTTAAATCCAGTTCAATACTCTGCTTCATTAAGGTGGTATAGAGCATTAAAGTGGGTAAAAGAAGAGAATAAAAAATTGATAGTGAGAATGTTTAAATATAAATACAAAAAAAATGAGAGGTAGTGAATATAAAAAAAAGAAAGAATATGTAAAAGAAATTAAAAATGATCAAGAAAAATATTAACATGGAAATTAAGAAGTAATGTTTTAGAAAAAGATAGAAGAATATGGTGTAATAATGTATTAAAACACTATTATTATGTAAATCAATGGGAGAATTTATTGGAAATGTGAATAAAGCCCTTAAAGTAAGGAAAATGTGGTGCTCAAAGATAATAGAATGTCAGGACTTTCTGTGGAGACTAGCAATAATAAGTTACCAGTATGTGGGAATATGCCAAAGAAAGTTGAAAGCGTTTATTTTGTGTGGCGGAAGAAACAACAGAACATTTTTTTATGTAAAACAGTCATGAAACTGTAGACAAAGTTTTGTGAAGAAACATTTTTTGAGAGCATTAATGACATTAATGTAGATATGGATGGAGTGTTAGAACAAAGTGAAAGAACATGTAGGAAGGATAGATAAGAATTTATTTTTTTACATAAAATGGGTCATTTGGAATGAAAGACTGAATGAAATTTTGTTCAATGGGAAATGGATTTTAGCAAATATATTGCAAAAGATTAGACTATAGCTGTAGACAAAGGAGTGGAGTTAATTATGGAATAGTAATAATGAGAAATTTTATAGGACTATGATAAAAATGATATAAAATGGAGATGTGTGTATATAAGTGTTTGTAAATTTGTAAATAAGTTGTTTTTTATGTTGAATTAAATGAAGGACCCCTACTATTTTCAGTAGGTTACGTGTGATATTTTACATCCACCTGAACTACCACCAACTCCGGCAGATGGGGTCACAGTGTAATGTCTCATCTGAAGGACATTTGTTAAGTGGATAAATACACTGTTCTGAGGACCAGGATTAGGGGCAACCTCAGAATACTGTTCTTTCCTTAATATTCATCCGTAAAGATTCAGGAAGAAGTTGGTTATTCTATCAGAAAAAGGATACTTGTTTTATAATAAAAGTAAATCTGCTATATACCTTGACTTGTTTTATAATAAAAATAAATGTAGTATATGCCTTTAGACCTTTCTGGTGTTATGCAAGGAAACTTTTACATATCTATAAGGATGTGTGCACATGTATTAGTTAAACTGCTTCTCATGCAGTTTGCTGATATTAGGGACTGTCAGAATGAGGGATGCAGACTCCAGTTCTTTGCATTGTGCTGATATAGAGAAGTTTATATTTAGAATGTCAGATGCAAGAGTCATAGTACTCCCACCAAAAAATACTTTCAGTCAAATAGTCATTTTTTGAGCAAGTACATATTTCTGCCAGTTAAATCAAATGTTGTTGTTTGTCTTTTGGCTTTTTCCCGGTATGGGGTTACCACAGCGGAACTCCGGTCCGCTAATGATTGGCAGTAGATTTTTACGAAATGCCAAGGTGCCAGCTCAACGCTCAACCTTCAGTGAAGGCACACCCATTTACGCACGCATGTCTTTCGAACGCTACCCAATCGTGGGGAGGACATGCAGACTCCACACAGAAGGCACTCCCAAGCCAAGCCGAGAATCAAACGGGAGAACCTCTTGCTGTGAGGTAACAACCCTACCGCTGTACCACCGCGGCATTATGATCTAGAAAATTGTATTCAAAGAAAATGTTGAACTGTTTAAGAATTTAAAGGGTGTATTACTTCTGGTCTGTTAACTGGTTGAGATTAGCCATAGGGGGCTGAGTTAGGGTTAGCACACATTACTAAGGGTGGGCAGAGGGGTTTGCCCCTGCTGCACCAATTTTCTAATGTGTGCTAACCCCAGTCTGCCTTTAACCCCAACCATACACCTTGCTTTAGTAAACCCCTTTCTGTAATAATACCACTACACAAGACACTCAAACACATATAGCATACACTAGCGCACAAGCAAAATGCTAATTCTGTGCCCTTACATAGCCCTTACTATAACCCTAACCCCCAAACACTTGCATGCACTCCCACTTCCTAACGCTTTAAATTTCAGTATGTCTGAATGTTTTGTCATTGAAATCTCATGCCTACACTTACCTTACCCCTATGCATCTGGTCTTCCTTATCTCAATATCTTCAACATTGCTGATGAAAACGTTCAACAAAATTCCTAAAATTCACTTTGTTAATAAACTGCAGATTCAACAGTGTGAATACAGGCACATGGGCCTGTTTGTGTGTTTAGATATAGTAAACATACTTAAGTAAAGCTTCTGGACTGTAATTGATAACAAAAATACTTAGGACAGGAACCATAAAATCAGTAATGCTTTTTTATCAAACTAAGCTATTCCTGTGCAGGAGAATTGGTGTTTTTGTTTCATTAACTTGATTTGCTGCAGTGAAATAGTTTTGAAGTGAAAAAATCTTTGTTGCACTTTTCCTGAGTATCATCGCTGCTGTTTTGTATTTATCTCGTACTTTTTGCAGACAGTGGTGTTGGAAGCAAAATGATGATTCAGAATCTTTTGATAAGTCTTGCCCAGTAAGATCGCTGATCTTTAACACCCCATTCATGTGTTTCACTGCTTTAATGCTTAGTACTGGATTTCAGCTGTTGTTGGTTACTCTCCTCTATCCTGAACTCTGACTAAAGTCTGTGTTATCTAATGTGAGTTGCAGCTAATTCACATTTCAGATGAATTCACAAACACACCAAGACAGCAGGATGGGAACTACATCTATATTCAGGCTGGAGATTTAGCACTGGTTAGTCACTTGACTGTGTAGTAAATAAAATTAAAAGTATATAGACTAAATGAAAAAAAGTCAAGCTGTGCCTTGTAATTAGTATATTGTTTGTGAGACCGTTTGTAAAAGGAATGATGACATACACTGGTTTGTCATAACTAACTCCATTAGTAAACGAATAGTCAAGTCATGCATGTTAATTAATTAATTAAATCTTCAGGTTGTACTAGAAGGAATGACTCAAAGTGCTTTGTGGTGTGCAGTTTTGAGTTAAGCAAACCTAGCTGTGATATTAATTAACTGCTTAGCATGTGTCCTCTTGACAGTCACATGCTAAGTCTAATAGTGAGTCTCCCTCATATAGACTGTTTTTGGTACTGCTTTTGTCATTAAACCATGCTATATGGTTATGGGAAAGCTGCACTATTTCTTAAACACTTTCCATGACTGCTTTATCAGAGTTATGACAATTAATGCCTAAACTTACTAAAAGTTGGATACAGTGTAGTGTTTGTGGAAAATGATTACTCACAGTACACAAGGTAAAAGAGGAGCTGTTGAACGCATTTCAGTGGTGATAAATAATGCTTGCTGTGAATATTCCATGTGAATGAGTCTAAACTGTAAAACAAAGACAAAAAAACTTGGCTAGAAGTGGACTTCTAAGATGGTTGCACACTGAGTAACAGCTCAGTTTTAGCTTTCCCAGTGTGAAAACAGAAACCCTGAAAAGATAACCAGAGAATTAGCATTTTTTTTTTTGGTAAATTTCTGTTACTGGCTAGTAAGTGTTTTGCCTGGATGCCTTCCAAGAAGAAATTTAGAGAACCTTAAAGAAAACCAACCACAAAAGACGAGGAAAAATTGGCCAGGAAGAATCCTGCAGCAGTTCAGCAAAAAGCAGTTCAAGCTTCAGCTTTGGCACAAGACATGACTTCCTACAGTCTAGAAAAAAAATAAGTCAAATATGCTCGGAGCTGATTAAAATAAGAGTATATCAATTCAAATAATAGAAGACTGGAAAAAATGGAAGAAGCTTTAAACTGATATTTGAATGAGCTGATAAGTAGGTCATGGTTACCTGATAGATCCCAAACATGGTGCATTACATGGTGAGTAAGGTGGCAAAGGCCTTGGCTAAGTCTAAGGAAATTTCTCTACATGACAGACCTAAATCCAGGGCCTTAGTAATTTGATCATAAAAACTTGATAAACTTGCCATTGCAGATCTACCCTTTATACCAAACCATGTTGATCTAAATCCAAAATGGCAATATCTTGAGTTATTGTTCCCCAGAAGTGCATTTTTCAAAGTATTGGCCCAGTATTTAATGATTAAGATGTTTACATTACAGACACAAGGTGCAGGGTTTAATTTTCAAATGGGATAATTGGCTAGGCATAAAATGGCCTGCAAGGCAGTTAGCCTAGTACTACCCTATGGACCTATAGAAATGAAGAAAAAGCTGGCTGAGAATGAGATTGCTCAAGAAGAGATGCTCCAAAAAAAGGTTAATATTAGAGGACAGAGCAGATAGGGAACACCTGAGATTTTCTTCTGTACCAGTTAAACTAGAAGGAGCAGAATGTATTAATTTTATGAAATCACAAATAAGCAACTGGACTGGTATTCCACAGCAGGAGTTGTTAATTGAAAGGGCTCATCATGGGTATACTTCAAATCTTGACATGAGAAAGCAGTAAAAATCTCTAATAGTAAAGTTGCAATCCTACCAGCAAAAAGAGTTGATTCTGACAAAACTGTGGCAGAGGGACAAAGTACTAAAAGTTGGAGACAGTACATTGTGGAAAATGATTACTCACAGTACACAAGGTAAAAGAGGAGTAAACTTTTTCCAGCAATCAAGGAATGTCGAGAATCAGTTGTGAGACTTGATGTCTTCACAATATTTTGTCCTGGATAGACAAAATCATTTTTTGATGCAGAACATGCAAAAGAGAAAATACAAAAGTTTGTCCAACAAAAAGTGAGTTATCAAACAGAAGGGGACTCTGCTTCTTACCCTTCTGATGATAAATCTCATAGAGAGACTATGCCTACATGCCATGGCAGGTCATGCCCATTGAACCTGTTGGACTTCTTTGAGCAGGTCACCAAAGCAATGGATGATGTCAAAATGGTTAACACTGCCTGCCTAGACCTGGCCAAGACAATGCCACATTGGCATTGTTGACAAACTGAAGAAGTTAGGTATAAACCCTAATGTCACCCAGTAGATAGCCAGATGGCTCACAAACAGGACCCAGAAGGTTAAAACTGGGGAATCCACCTCTACAAAGAGGTCAGTCCCAAGTGCAGTCCCTTAGGGATCGGTCCTGGGACTGCCCCTTTTTGGCATTTACTTATTTGAAATCAAGGTCAATGTTAGTGGGATCTGGCTGACTGAATCTGTAGACAACTGCAAATTAAGAGCAGTCATAGAATGCCACATTGACACAAATGTTCAATGGGAAGGACTGACACAGACAAATAACAGGTGTCAGAGCCATGTTCTGAAACTAAATGCCAAGAAATGCATAATATTATCCTTCAGGAAGTCATTCACCCCTGGTAACTATCATTGACAACACACCTCTTTGACCCAGTAGTCAGGAACTTGGGGACACACATAGACAATAATCTAGCCTTTGACCATCATGTGTCTACAATAGTGAGAAAACCTTTCTGTGTTGTACAACTTATAAACAAAGATATGGCATCTAGGTCCAAGGAAGTTATTGTTTGTACTGTATTTGGTATTCATCAAACCTGCCATTAATATGTATCTAACCAGGCACATCCAACAAATGGAATGCCCACAGAGGTTCCTTACTAAAAGAATACAGGGCATAAGTAACAAGTCCTGTGTAGGTTGACTGAAAGACCTATCCCTGTCTTCTGTCTCCTACAGGCTGCTGATGGGTGATCTGTACTTGGCATATAAAGCATTGTCATATCCCATCCTGATGGACCTCCTGCATGCCCGCAAAGCAAACAGCTTCAGAATTACCTGTTCTAAAGACTTAAACCTTGCCTGTGATATAAGTAGGACTTACTGGAGAGACAGGTATGTATCCTAGAAACTACTGCTTCTCTGGAACAGGCTCCCCATCCATGTGAAGCAGAGTTCCTCCCTAACCCAATTCAAGTGTAACTTGGACAATTGAATGGAGAATAGGAAATGCATCCCTTGGTTTGGCATCTATGTCTCTAAAGGACACAGGCAGCATGTAAATGGTTCATCTTCCAGGTCCCTGCTTGTAAATGTTTCATCTCCCAAGCTCCTGCTTACACTTATCAAGGGTACGAGAACTTGTCAGAGATTTGAGGTGCATGGCTAGGCTTAAAAAGGCTCTTGTGATTGTTAAGCCTATTTAATACCTATGAAGCTATGCCAGTGAAACATTTTCCAAATGCCTGAGAGACAGAGAAAAGCAGACAAGTTGAGTTGACTAGATAGCCAGAAGTATGCTGGAAATGAACCAGAGACTGTAGTTGTCAGATGGAGATAAACAGGAAGAAAACCAGCAACTCAGAAATTAATGAATAAATGTGATATTACAAACCATTAATCACATCTGTGAAATATGGTGGAAAAAGAAAACTTGGAATTATTGGACTTTTTGACTTTGTTAAACTTGTAGGGGACTCCAAAGCGTATGCCCTACTTTTTGCCATTAATGTTTGGAAGAACATTAAGGAGAGGGGAAGAGAAAGTACAGTTTTTGTTCTTAACAATATTTTTTATAAAACATGACATATACTGCTTGTTATAAAAGTGCATTTTTTCACTTATTTGTGTGTGTTATAGGGATACTAAAGTAAACAAGTGCCTTTTTTCCTTTTCTTTCTTTCTTTCTTCTTGTTCAGTTTTAAGCAGCATAGGTACTGCAATGTAAAAAGAGGAAAAAGCCTGGACAAAAGCATGTTGAAGATAACAGGCTGTAATTTTAGGTTGTTGAGGTGAGGGAAAGGTTGTAAAAGTATACAGAGCATGACATAAGTAAAATTTATATGCTTTTTCTTAATTTTGCATAGGGGAATGACTGGATTAAGGCCCTTGGGTTGATCTAACAGCAAGTTTTAAGTGGAAACAAGTAAACAAAAGAACATTGAATGTAATGAAACGTTTTCCAATAGCAAGTAAATGTTTACAGTGTAAAACAAGAAGCTTTTATCTAAAGGCAACTGTTTGTCTTGTTCTCAATTTTTTATGGAGACAAGCTGATAAGAGGGCAATAAAAAAAGAATACATTTTTCTTTTAATGGCTAAAAGATAATGTTTTCTGAAACCATTCAAGTTGTTTTCTATATCTGGGAGAGGCATAAAGATAAGACAAAAACAGACAGCAGTTAGTGTATGTAGAAGCACAGACTGTACCATGCATCTTAATATGGATAACCTTCAATCTGATATTGTTAATCCTCGTTCATTCCTTATGCATGGGTATCGGTTCCGAGCTTGGAACCGAGCCGGCCATTTTCCAAGCTCGCATCAGCTTCAAACTCTCAAGCTAAACTCTTACCCACAATCCCCTCTCCCTGTTACCTCAGATTTCGTTTGCCGCATCGCCATTCGGTTGTGTCAAGCTACTTCTCTTGAGCTAAGTATAGTCAATTGTTGTTTAATAGCTTTACAGATTACTTTTCTGTCAGAAAAGTTCATATTTTATTCTCTTTTACCCTATCGCATCTAGCGTTCATAATTTTTTCAGGTTTTTCTGTTTTTTCTTTACTACTTTTACCGCAAGGTATTCTCTCTTTACCATCATTGGTAATCTTTTTCCATCTTTCTCTCATACCTTCGGGTACTCTCTTGTACCATTGTTGGTACTTTTCTATTAATTCATTTGCTGTCATGGCAGATAAAAAAGGTAGTCCGGGGTTTAAGCGGTGTTCTGATTGTGGACATAAACTGCCTACTTCTGATGCACACTCTTTGTGTGTTTATTGTTTGGGAGCTTCCCATTTGTCTGTTGACCCACCCTGTACTATTTGTGGGAACTTTTCTAATAGAACCTTGTTGGAAAGGAAAAACAAGCTGATACTGAAGGGACTTATAAAATCTCCCTTTTCAGAGGCTATTTCTGGGTCGGAGGTCTCAACCCCTCCTAGAGCCCATAAGAAAATGGATGTTCCTACTAAGGCTAAATCTTTGCCTTTGTCCCTGGCTGGGGATTCCCACCAACCAAAACCTAAAAAGGCTAAAGTTTCGGCTCCGGAGCTCTCTGTCAGCCCCAGTGCTTTTGGTGCCTAGACCTTCGGTACCGAGGCCTTCGGCTCCATTAGTGATTTCGGCTCCGTCTTCTCCTGCATCCTTCTATATATCAGCACCGAGGGGCTCCTTGGTTCAGACCATTACCACTGTATCGGCACCGACCGTTCAGTCGGTGCAGACCTTGACCGCGTCAGCTTCGAGATCTTCGTCGGAACCGACGCCTTTATTGCTGACTCCAGTTTTGTCGGTTCCAGCTTCGGCACCGACAACCACTTCGGCACCGATGACTTCTTCAGTGCAGACAACAGTAGTCCAATCTCTCTCTGCACCGTTGTCCTTGATGCGGACAGATGAGATGGGCACCGAGTCTGCCTCTTCTGTGGACAGGCCTGTTTCTTCCTCAGTCTCCGTGAGGTCCACTAGAAGCCTTTCCGAACATGATATGTTGCGTCTTGTGGACCAGGTACTCTTGGCCAGAGGTATCCCACCCCTCAGGAACTACCCTTCCTTGGGAGGTGATCACCAATCTCCAAAGACCCCTTCTTATTCTCCTCCTTCATTGCTTTTGAAGTCCATGGATGTAGCACAGTCTTCCCCTTCTGCGGTTCCCTTTGTGGATCTCACTAAAGAACCGCAGTTGCCTTTGTGGCAGAAAAGTTTTGCTATGACCCAGGATGTCAGCTGTGACATGCATAGCTTGCTGCTCCACAGCCATTTAGGGACTCCGAGTCGGCAGGCTGAGCCACTTAGGGGAGGGGTGACCCCTGTCCTAGACATACACTTATCTTCGGGTGGACCAGCCTTCCAACTGATGGAGAAGGCTTTCGCTGCTGCTGGCATACCAGACTGTCTATACCTCCGCCCTCCTCTAGTACACTGGTTTCACAAGTCGCACCTAGCGCACACCGGGTGCAAGAGCCGCAGGACATATTCCCTCAGGAATCCCCTTTTCCACTGTCTTCTCCAGCTTCTCCCACTGAGGAGGTCCACTGGAAAAGTTTGTGTAAGAGGAGGCACATGGACTCCACAGAGGAGTCCCTTACCGAAGACACATATTTCGATGAGGGGGAAGGATCCCCTTGGTCACCCTCTGAGGTATCCTTTGGTGATATCCTTGAAATCCTGAAACAGAGAGGTGACTGACAGTCCTCTAATCTGACCTCTGTGGAATCTGTGTTCCTGCAGGCCTTTCGCGTCCAGCCCCCTACCTCCTGGGTTACTCCACCTGCCGATGAACTTGTCCGCCTCATCGTGCAGCGTGCTTGGAAGGCTCCTGATACCATCAAAGCTATTCCCCGGAGGCCAGATAAGATCTTGTCCCCTCCTGCTTCGGATCCCCATTGGTCCAAAGTTCTTCCTGTGGATGCTTTGGTGGTGGCGGCCGCAACAAAAAAGGATCTGACAGAAGAAGAAAGCCAGACTGTCCATCTGCATAACAAAGAGTCCCGGGCCCTGGACAGGATAGGGAAGCGCACCTCTGCTTCAGCGACCTTTACTGTCAGTTCCCTGAATTATATGACACATTTTACCAGGCTTCAAAGGGATCTGGTTTCTGAGCTCTCTGAATTCTTGGCTGGTGCCCTGTCTGATGAGGTCCATGACAAAGTGGCCTCTCAGCTGGCCACCATTGAATCTATATCTAACTCCTCTATGCGACTGATATCTCACGTATCAGAAGGAGCAGCTAGAGCAGCGGTTTCAGCTGCGGTCTTGAGACGACATGCCTGGATGCGCTTGTGCAACTTCGCGGAACCCTTTAAGTCTTTTTTTCTTAATGCCCCCATTGAGGCCTCCTCGTTGTTTGAGCCCAAAGTTAAAAGCACACTGACCAGATGTGAACAGGATGGTAAGACCCTTTCTGCTATAGGTGTTCGTTATTCTTCCCCTCAACGTGCTTTCTTCCGAAACCAAAAGAGTGGGAAGATATGGTTTAAGAAATCTCAGGGTCCTTTCCGTGACACACAGGCCAAGTTCTCCCCCAGAGGCAGAGGGGGAAACTCACAGGGAAGACGCTCCTTTCAGGGCAGGGGGTCCACATAACCAGGGTTCCAGGGATTCTTTCCTTGGTCAATCTAACCAGCGCTCCTGAAGAGCGGCCCAACTCCTTTCCTCTGGAGGTGGTTGGGGACGTTTCTCCTTGTACCCTTCTGCCTGGCTAACCATCACCACCGATTCCTGGGTACAAAGGATTATAACCAGAGGTTATCATATCCCCTTCGATCTCTGTCCCGTCCCTTCAAAAAATCTTCCCAACGTTCCACCCAGTCAAAGGGAAGAAGCAGCACTAGAGATAGAAATCTGCTAAGAAAGAGAGTCATCCAAATAGTCCCTCCAGACCAGATAGGATCCAGATTCTACTCAAGACTATTTTTGGTGCCAAAGAAAACCAGGGACCGGAGACCAATTTTGGATCTCAGTGTATTGAACAAGTTTGTGAGAGTACAAAAATTCTGGATGGTCACAATACAGTCTATCCTTCCGCTTAAGAAAAAGACAATTGGATGTGCTCTGTAGATCTTCAAGATGCGTACTACAACATTAAAGTGTACAGGCCATAAGAAGATTTCTGCGCTTCCGTGTGGGAGCCACTCATTACCAGTTCAGAGTACTGCCCTTCGGACTCTCTACAGCCCCAGAGTGTTCACAAAGTGCATGGCAGTTGTCACAGCTCACTTGCGACTTCAAGGATTCCAGGTGTTTCCATACCTAGATGACTGGCTCATTTCTGCCCCCACCAGACATCTACTGGAAAAAGCCCTGGCATACTCTCTCCTCACAGCTCAAAGGCTAGGCATAACCATAAACTGGCAGAAATCCAATCTCACCCCATCTCAGTCGACAGAATTCATAGGGGTTATCTTGGACACAAAAAACTGCTGAGCTGCTATTTCAGAGCACAGAATTCTAAGGATAAAGCAACAACTAATTCTAATCCTTTCAAAGGAAAAATCCACGACTCACTTGGTTCTACAGCTGTTGGGTTCCATGGCAGCCTTTATCACCATTTTTCCCATGGCCAGGTTTCACATGAGGCTTCTACAATGGCTACTGCTTACCTAATGGTACCCCTTTCAGCGTCTTCTTTCAGCCATGATTCGAATAACCCACAGATGCAAACAGGATTGACATTGGTGGATGACACACAATCTCTTACAATGGTCTTGCCCCTTCTCCCCCCAGCAACCCAAGGCCACAGTGACCACGGACGCCTCCCTGATGGGGTGGGGGGGAGATGTCAGGGGCAGACAGTCCAAGGCACTTGGTCCGAACTGGAGGCACATCTGCATATAAATGTTCTAGAGCTGAGGGCGGTGCTTCTGGCGTTGCAAGCATTCCATCCTCTGCTGCCGTCTGGGACAATTGCAATTCATTCAGACAACATGGCGGTGGTCTGGTACATCAACAAGCAAGGTGGAACCAAATCTTATCCCCTTTGTCGAGAGGCCATGAGGATATGGAAATGGGCGATGGCTACCAACCGTTTTCTTCTAGCAACTCACATTCCCGGGAGTTCCAACATGATAGCAGACAGACTCAGCAGGTGCATTCTTCAACCTCATGAGTGGTCCCTGAATACTTGATAGCGGCGGAGATCTTCCACCGCTGGGGCCATCCTTGCTGCGACCTCTTTGCATCCCCGACCAACTACAAATGCAGCAACTACTTCACCCTGATTCCCCCTCCGGGACAGTCACCCAGGGACGTTCTAGTCCATGATTGCCTCTCAGTTCTTCTTTACGCATTTCCACCCTTTCCCCTCATTCCCCACTTTCTGAAGAAAGCCCTTCGGTTGAAGAGCAAGGTGATCCTCATAGCACCATATTGGCCTCAACAGATTTGGTTCTCCTTCCTTTGGCCTCACCTTTTGATCGACCATGGATTCTCCATCCAACCCCGGAGTTGATCTCACACCCACAGAACCTGATTCATCCCAACTTGAAAATCCTGAAGCTCACGGCTTGGCTAGTCCAATTCCCTTGATTGCCAGGCAGAATGATCTTTCTTTACCAGTATGTGATATTCTCATTGCTTCTCATAAGTCTTTCACTAGAATTACTTATCTGAGCAAGTGGAAAAGATTTACCTGTTGGCTGAAAGATAAACAAGTAGACCCCTTTTCAGCACCAGTGTCGATAATACTGGACTATCTGGCCGACCTGTTTCAATCGGGTCTGTCGGCCTCTACCATTAGAGTTCTAATTTTCATGAGGGTGTCCAATATTGCTCTCTTATGTTTCATAAATTGTGTAAGACATTCATAAAAGGTGTGAACCATCTGAAGCCACCTTTTAGAGAACCTATTCAACCATGGGAATAGTTCTACAAGCTCTGACAATGTCACCTTTCGAACCAGCCTCTTCTTGCGACCTCAAGTATTTGTCATGGAAAACCTTGTTTTTGGTCGCTATTACTTCTGCCAGACATATTTCTGAACTTCAAGCTTTATGTATCAAGAGTCCATACTTGATTTTTCATAGAGATAGAATGTCTCTGAGAAGAGTAATCAATCATTTCTGCCTAAAGTGATCTCTGAAATGTCCATTAATCAAGCCATTGAATTGCTAGTTTTCTTTCCCAATCATTCAAACAGAAGAGAGTATTGCCTACATACCCTAGATATACACAGGCAAATCCATTTTTACTTAAACAGGACTAAACCATTTCATAAATCTGACCAGTTATTTTTGGCCTTTTCTGGACCTAGATTAGGATCTGCTGTTGCTAAGGTCATATTAGCTAGATGGTTGAAGGACTGTGTGACCTTTATTTATACACAACGTAATATCTCGTTGCCTACTACCATGAAAGCTCATTCAACAAGGTCGGTGGCAACTTCTGCTGCCTTCCATGCCAGAGCTTCTTTACATGACATCTGTGCAACTGCAACTTGGGCTATGCCTCATACCTTCATCAATCATTACAAATTGGATTTGGCCTCCAGGGGAAGAGCATCTTTCGGTTCTATGGTGCTCAGGAATGTCCTTCCATGAGAGCCTCCCAGGAATAGAGGTAGCTGGGGACTCTGTCCCATGTGTAAGGAATGAATGAGGATTAACAATATCAGATAAAGAAGTTATGTCTTACCATAACGTTCCATCTGTATTGTTGATCCTTGTTCAGTCATTACGACCCTCCCTCCTTCCCCCTCGTGTGGTTTCTAGCGGATCTCACCATCTAGCCTCTACCTTCTTTGACTTGCAAACTCAATCTGAGGTAACAGGGAGAGGGGGGATTGTGGGTAAGAGTTTAGCTCGAGAGTTTGAAGCTGACATGAGCTTGGAAAATGGCCGGCTTAGTTCTGATCTCGGAACCGATACCCATGCATAATGACTGAGTGAGGATCAACAATACAGACAGAACGTTATGGTAAGACATAACTTCTTTTTATAGATCATTTAAAGCCTGTGAGTGTAGCTGTCAGTCTAGGACAGTTGTGCTCCTATTAGGAGGGTTAAATTTCATTATTTGAAGATGTACATAGTTTTGTGTGTTTGCATTAAGTTAATAGGTTATGGGGGTGATCTGGGTGTGTGTGTTTTTTTTTTTGATGGTTTTCATTAAAACAAAAAGTCTTGTAAGATGTGTGACATAGGTTCAAATGGATATGCCAAGAAACAACTATATAAAACAGCAGTCTGCCAAACATTAGTATATGCATGTAACAGAAAAGCTGAATCCAGACATTTAAAAAATAGCTGTTATACATAACAGGTGGGAATAATAACTTCTTATCATAATTGCACACTTTCCATATTTTCTATGACTGTGAGTGTTCTTACAGGTATAGACAAAAAAAGAAAAAGAAAGAGTAGTGAACTATGTTAAGAAATGCAGAGTGCAAATAGCTATGCTACAGAAAACACATTTGGAAATAAGCAAGCATACAAATTTGATAAAGAAAGGTTTTCATGATGGTTATTCAGTGGAATGTATGGGACAAAGGAAAAGAGGAATGTTCATATTAATTGCAGGAGGAGCTCCAATAGTGATAGAGAAAAGATAATAATGGTAGATTGGTAGTAGTAAAGGGCTACTGGCCAGGGGGAGGATTACACTGGGCAATAGTGTGGATGTATCTGGGGGAACGAGAAAGGAAAATATAACAAAAGATGGTAGACTTTTGAAGAAATTTCTGAAAATGTGTGGTATGGAAGATGTGAATTCAGGAGCTCAGAGAAAATTTACATATTATTCCCAAAGATACAAAAATTGGGCTAGGCAAGATGAAATTATATTTCACTGGAAAGTTTGCATTTAATTGAAAGTCCTGATATGTATCCAGTAAATATTTCAGGTCACACACCAATAATAGCTCGAGTAAAAATGCAGGGTAACAAAATAAAAATTAGACATGGGTACTTCCCCGCCTATCTGTTAAACAGAGAGGAATTGAAGGAATAGATAACAGAAATTATTCAGGAGTTATTAGGGAAGATAGAACTTTCTTCAGAAAATATAGCTAGGGAGTTTGATAAAATAAAAGTAGACTTTAAAAATAGGGTAGAAATAAAAAGAGATATGGTTAAGAAGTAGCAAGAATTATTTTGACAAAGGTTAAAGTATTGCAGAATAGGGGGAATCTCATAAAACAAGAAGAGGCACAACTGCAGAGTGCTAAAGAGAAAATAAAGTACTACCTCGATAATATACATGAGTTTAGAAAGATTGCTGTTAAGCAACTGTTTTTTGATAATAACACAACAACTCGAGCAAAGGAAGGTAGAAGGGGTTGTTGCCAAGCTTAGTAAGCCTGTAACAAGGAAAATAACCATAAATCCTGTAGAGTTAAAAATTGAAATTTTTATGGAAGAATTAAGTACGCCAAGGTTAGAGATAGATGAGGCTGAATTATTAACAGTTATGCCAAAAGAAAAACAGATTGTGGTGCAAGCAAATGGTTCCACTAAATAATAAATGCCAATGTAATAAAAAAAAATAGCAGAACCAAACCACAGCCAGTATCCAAAGAAAAAATACTTTTAATGGTGAACGCTTTCGCAACAGGTTTTGCCGCTTCATCAGACAACATAACATCACTTCACTTGGTATTTAAAAAACAGTTCAGCCAATAAAAACTCTTATACAATTAGCAGTCAGTTAAAACCATTAACAGAACAATTGAGAGTTAAAAACACAGATGCAAATTTTTATCTAAGTTCCTTGCCTGTAAAACAGGCTTTTATAGAAGCCTTATCAATGAGTCCTTTCCCCATTGTAGCTCTCATCCTAATTATCCATTCCAATTCGGCTACTTGCATCATCCCCTCTTCTTTCATTATTTTAACTGTTTCTATTACCATAAATCTAAATCTATGTGTAACATCATATTTAGCTACATGTTTAGCTAAAGCATTGTTATCAGCCCCCCTTTGTATATCATATAAGTGTTCTCTCATCCTTTCCTTTAACCTACGGTTTGTTTTCTCTATATAATATGAAGAGCATACTATACAGTATGCCAGGTAGACCAAGTTACACATATTACAGTCTGCAGACACTCTAAACTATATTGTTTTGCCTGTATGAGGGTGGACAAATCTACTGCTACTGTCGATGTATTGACAGACGATGCTCTTCGTGTTTCACTGTTGCAGTCACCACATTTGGGTTATCTGCCTGCAGGTAGCCCTCAGCCGGCCTGAATACCAGAGTCTTCGGATTTCTGCATCGGATGCTGTCGCTTCTTCCATGACGTCAGAGGTATAAAACATGCAGCCAACACCATTACATTAGTCTTTCTTGCCATGTAGTGCCTGAAGCAGATTGCAAGTGTTGGTTGGCTGACTCCTGAAATTTTCATTTTTGAGTTTCAGACCTGAAGTCTTCAAAAAAGATAAGTACCCCGTTGGGGATCCTTTTTTCTTGCTCTAACCAATATCAGAAAAAAAATAACAATTGTCTTGCCTGTAGAAAGCAAATACCTCATAGAGATTTTCATTCTTACTGTGTCACCTGTTTAGGCCCAGACCACGACATTCCTCTCTGTCGGACATTCCTCTCTGTCGGTTTTGTGCCTTGTTCAATGCCCGAACTATTCATCGTTGGGCTATTTTTGTAACTAATTACTTTCATTCTCGATCTCCATACTCCGAAATAGCTTTGTTAAGCCATCCGACTACTGATCTTCCAAAAAAACATAAGGATAAAAACAGAGACCCACTGCATAGTTCCAAAACTGCAGACGCTTCCGAAAAGCTAGTCACCACTCCGCCGGTACTCAGTAAGGTGCTTTCGCAGCCCCTGATACCCACTACTACAGATTTGCAGGCCTCTACTGAGACCCATTTGGAGTCTGGTATGCCACAAGATGCTTCTCCTACTATGGAACCTGCAGATGTCTCTGCCTTGGATGGGTTCGGAGCCACTGTGGAGGCACTGGCTTCTGAGGGTGTATTCAGGCCTACTGATTTTCATATCAAACTGACGACTTTGTTTCAAGCGAAGAATACCAGATTCTTAAAGCTCGCACTAAGCCTAGAAAATCGATGACCAAAGCGCATTCTCAGGTCCATATGCCTCAAAAACAAATGATTAGAATGGCTGAAGACCTTATTACCTTAATTAGGGGAAGCCAGCCTTCCCCCTCTAAGAGACCTAGAACTGATTTTCTTTCTGATTCTTCTGATCAGGAATCTGATATCTCTGTTCCTTCTGACTACCAGGATTTACCCTTATCTACTTATGAGGATTCTGATGCAGAGGATTCCATTCCCTTTGCTTCCCCTCCAGAAGATTTTTCTTTGGTGAAACCTTGCATACCCTTAAGGAGCATTTCCACTGGGAAAGCCAGGACTATTCTCAGTCCAAAAAGAGACTTAGGGAATTTTTAAATCTGCCTCAACACAGGCCTCTAGCTATCCCTCCTGTTCTGGAGATTGTAGATGATGTTTTCTTGGAATCCAGCCTTACCCCAGATACTTTGCCTCCAGCTCCCAGGAAACCTGACATGTACTACAGAGTACCTGACTCTCACAAATTCCTTTTCAAGAATCCTACTGCAGATCCAGAGACCATTTCCCAAGTACCAAAAGGCATTAAGGCTACTACTGCCAAAAATCCTACCCCTTCTGATAGGGATTCTAGAGCTTTAGACAGATGGGGTAAGAAGGTATATACTTCTGCTACTTTGGCCATTAGGGCTTTTAATTGCTAGTTTCATATGTTAAAGTATCAGCAGCATGTTATGGGATTAATTAAACAGAAAATCATGTTGATTCCTGACTGCACTGAACACAAAGATTTACAAGAGTTAATGCATTCTGCTGACCAAGTAGGTAAACATACTTTGCAATGTGGTTTTGATGCTTTAGAAGCATCTTGCAGGGCTGCTGTCACTGGGTCTGTACTTGGAAGGCATGCTTGGCTTAAGGAACAAAACTTGCCAGATCATGTTAAAGCTAAATTACTGGAAGCACCCTTACACCAATAGCGCCTTTTTGGCAACAAAGCAGAAGAAGTCCTTAAAAGGATGGAGGAAAAAGCTAAATCTATGCAAACTGTTAAAGATTTCTTACAAGTACAGCCACCTAGATTCAGTAGGCATTGGCCTTCAAACAACTGGTCATTTTCAGTCCCTTCCAGGCCTTCTTAGTCCAAACCCAGTAGCAGCAGACCACCAAGACTTCAGTCTCAGGCTCTGCACAGATCTAAGCAGTGGGGGGCCCCACTTCCAAAGCAGGGAGTAGTAAGCCACCTCCCTATGGAAAAATGGCACAATGACTTATCCTTAACTCTACCAAGCCTTGCTCAACTACTTGCTCCCTTAGGAGGAAAGCTCGCCCTGCTTGCAAAAAGCTGGGAACTCATTACCCAAGACAAATGGGTTTTAAACATAGTTTCCCTAGGATACAGATTCCACTTCCACTCACTCCCAACCCCAAGTGGATGGACAGACCTCCCCGCAAACCAGTGGGCAGAGGCCCAAAAACAAGTGCTCTCTCTCCTCAGTATCAGGGTTATTCAACCTGTCCCAGCAGAACAAAGAGGATAAGGTTTTTATTCAAGACTGTTCCTGGTTCCCAGAAAAGAAAACTCCTTGCGTCCTATCCTGGACCTTTCAATTCACAGCACCTTTCTGGTGGTTCCACAATTCAAAATGCTAACTCTTCAGCAGCTTCTTCCTATGCTAGCCAAGGATGCCTGGCTGGCAACTCTAGACTTAAAAGAAGCTTACCTGCACATCCCAATAAGGGAATCTTGCAGAAAATTCCTACGCTTCAGGGCAGGCTCCATGCACTGTCAGTTCTCTGCACTTCCCTTTGGCTTATCTACTGCGCCCTGGGTATTCACAAAGTGCCTAGCTCCAGCCACTGCATTTTGCAGGCAGAGAAATATTCACATTTACCCATATTTGGATGATTGCCTGATTCAGGCAGAAAGTCAGGACTTGCTATTACAGCACCTGATATTTATAAAGAGACTTCTAACTTCACTGGGGTACACCATCAACAACAAGAAATCACACCTATTACCCTGCCAACAGATTGTATTCCTGGGAGTAAGCTTGAACACAGCTTTTCAGATGGCATTCCTCACTCCAGAGAAACAAGTTCATTTGCCAACCTACTTCAAACTACTGGCCACAAAAACCCAGCTATCTGCAAGGAAAATCCTGCAAGCCCTGGGGTTCATGGCCTCTTGCATTCTGTTAATTTCATATGCAAGACTGCATATGAGGAAACTTCAGTGGTATCTAAAAAGTCTATGGTGTTCACATTCTCAGGACCTGGAAACAATGATTCCTATCATTCTTTGTCTAAGGGCAGAGTTCCTTTGGTGGGCAGAGGCCTGCTACCACAACAAGGGACTCCCTTTCACTCTACCCCCTGCCGCCCAAACCCCAACAACAAATGCATCAGACTATGCATGGGGGGCTCACATGGCAGGGCAGTGCATTCAGGGCAAATGGAACCCAAAACAGATGCACCTGCATATCAATCAAAAAGAAATGTTAGCTGTACATAATGCTCTTACAGCCTTCAAAGACCTTATTCTTCCAGGACAACTATTGGTAAAGACAGACAACACCACAGTTATGTGGTACATAAACAAGCAGGGGGGAACCCATTCCTACCCACAGACTAGCAATGGCTCTGTGGAACACAGCCCTGAGCTACCAAGTGAACCTACAAGCTCAATTCCTGCCAGGCAAACTAAATGCACTAGCAGATGACTTAAGCAGAAATCTTATGGACCTACACGAATGGAAACTGGAACCCAGAATATTCAAGCTCTTGAGGAACAAATGGGGGACAGCAGAGGTAGACCTGTTTGCCTCCCCTCACAACTACCAATTGAACAAGTTCTGCACCAGAACTCCCCACAGTCAAGCTTGGAAAGTGGATGCCCTGTCCTTTACCTGGGAAAGCTTCTCAGTTTATGCCTTTCCCCCTCTGCCTCTCCTCTCGAACGTTCTACTAAAGATCAAACAGGACAAGCCAAGGACAATACTGATTGCACCAGACTGGCCACACCAGCACTGGTACCCCGTTTTGCACAGTCTGACAGTGCTGCAACCTTGGCACTTGCCTCAGACCCCTTCCCAACTGTCCCAGCAGAGGGGCCAGATTCTGCACCCTCAGCTTCAAACCCTGAACCTTGCAGCCTGGTTAATTTCCTGAGCTCATCTCCAGCAACCCTCAGTAAGCAGGTGCTGGATGTCATTCTTGAGGCAAGGAGGCCTAGTACTAGGAAATCCTATTCAGAAAAGTGGAAAAGATACTGTTCCTGGAGCCAGGCTCAGGGGATGGGCACAACGGTGCCCAGCTTACCGCATATTCTAGATTATTTACAGAAGTGTCCACAAGGGCCTATCTTTCTCTTCAGTTAAGATTCATGCCTCTGTCATATCAGCACATTATAATACTGAGCCACCCCTCTTCTCTCATCCCCTGCTAAAACAATTCCTTAGAGTGGACAAAAGTTTAAGACCCCCCCAGGAGGGCTCCCACTCCAACCTGGGACCTTAACTTTGTATTGGAAAAACTCACACTTCCCCCCTTTGAACCAGCTGCTACAGCAGAGTTGAAATTCCTTTCTTGGAAAACAGCTTTACTTCTAGCCATCACTTCAGCAAGAAGAGTGTCTGAACTGTAGGCCCTCATGGCAGTGGAACTCTTCATTATATTCCATGCCGACAGGGTTTCCCTCAAGACTAATCCGTGCTTTATGCCCAAGATGGTGACTAGTGTGGCTTTAAACCATTCTATTCATTTGCCTACTTTTTTCCCTAATCCTCAGAATAAAAGGGAAAGGATACCACATTCTCTGGACGTACACAGACAGCTTAGATTCTTTTTGGACAGAACTAAGCCTCTCAGAAAATCTGACCAGCTGCTAGTTAGCTTTGCTGTAGGGGCAGAGGGAAAGGCCATTTCAAAGCAACCCATTTCCAAATGGATAGCACATTGCATCCATTTCCGCTACAAACACCATGGAAAACCTACCCACAGGGGATAAGAACACATTCCAATAGGGCTGCATCTACCTCTACTACATTTCTCAGAGGAGTCCCTACCAGGGACATCCTGAAAGCTGCAACCTGAAGCTCTGTACATACTTTCACCAAGCATTACTACCTGCCTATCTTTTCTAAATCCAGAGCTGGATTTGCCACAGCAGTCTTACAAGGCCTTATTGCTAGCCCTAATGCTCTTTAACTACCTCCACCCTGCTGCAGCTTTGGGAATCAATCCAAATGTGATAACTGCAGCAGTGAAACACAAAGGACATAGTACAATTGTGTACACTTACCATAAATGTAGATGTTCGAGTGTATTCACTGTTGCAGTCCTGGTTACCCTCCCTCCAGCCCGCTGACTTCTCTTAACTTTTACCTTTCCTCCTTGTTTGGCATATATTATAACATGTGTATTTGCTTTTTGCTGGGGGTGTTCCATACCATATAATTGCTTCCTGTTGTGGGGGCATCTGACATCCGAGGCAAGAAAAACTGATGTAGTGGCGTCGGCTGCATGTTTTATACCCCTGACGTTATAGAAGAAGCGACAGCATCCGACGCAGAAATCCGAAGACTCTGGTATTCAGGCTGGCTTAGGGCTACCTGCAGGCAGATAACCTAAATGTGAAGACTGCAACAGTGAATACACTCGAACATCTAAATTTATGGTAAGTGTACACAACTGTACTTTACAATTGGAACAAGGAAAAGTACCTCTATTCCTTCTATGAAAGTTATCTAATGAATCTCTAGGGTGACATAATAGCCTTTTTAAAGATTTTTTATTTTTGTAAGCAAACGTGGGGTTATCCCTCACAATCTGTCTGATTCTGTTTTCAGAACATAATATTGACCAATTCTTCCTATAAATCTCTTGCATGAGGTTCACATTACTTGAATAGGTGATGGGTATTTTCATTGACTTAGAGGTAGCTTGTTCTTGGCTAAGTGGAACCATTTCCATGTGTTCTGAAAAATGGAGTTTTCCTATGGTCTCCCTAAGCCTTGGAATTATAGAGAGCCCATCATTCACTTCATTTTTCTTGTAACCTGTATACAAAAATTTGTTCTTCAGTCCTGCTAGCTCCCCTTCCAAATTATCTTCATTTGTAGTCAATCTAGAGGTCCTCAATCCCTGTCCTTTTTTAATGTTTTTGAATATGTGTCCTGGGTGCATGCTATGTCTTTGATGATAGCTATTTCTATAGCACTCTTTCCTGTATAGCTGTGTATTAAGTTTGCCTCCAAAGTCCTGGTTGATGCTCACATCCAGGAAGTCTATAGTATCATAGGCCTTATTCATAATAAATTTCAAAAAATGAGTGCTGTTATTAATACTATGAAAAAAATTGTTGTATAGTTGTAAAGTCTCCCTCCCATAAAAGTAAGAGGTCATCTACAAACCTACGATAAAAGGCTATATTTCCTTGAGTTTCAAACCTTAGTAAATGTTGTGTCTCCCATTGGGCCATGACAATGCTGGAATAGCTATTGGCACATGAAGTGCCCATAGCTACGCCATCTTATTGTCTATATAGCACATGGTCAAATAAGAAAATATTATTCTCTAATATGATTTCTACAAGTAGAGATAATACATCTATAAACATAGATTCCAACTGTCCATCATTCAATAAATATTGTCTAAACATGTCTACTCCTTGTTCATTAGGTATGACTTCAAATAAAGATTGGAGATCCAGTGTCACTAGTAAATATCTATCTCTACCTTCCCTATTGTTCAAAAATTGGTATAAATCTCTCAAAAACTTTTGTTTGTTATGTAACACATACTTATTCCTACTTAACACTGATTTAAGATGTTTTTTCACAAATAATGAAAGAGGTTCCGTACACCATCCCCTTCCTGCGGCTAGAGGTTGCATAGGTGGTAATGTGGGGTGCTTGTGTATTTTCGGAGTTCCCTGGATAATAGGTGTAAGAGGTTCCTTTACTAAACAAATTCAAACAAATCTTGTGGTATAATACGGCATTGTAAACAATCATGGAGGGTATCATTAACATTCATAATACCTTTATCTAGTTGTTTTACATCTATTTTTCATAAACATTCACTTCATTTAGCATAGCTTCCATTGTTTGTTTATAGTAACTTCTGTCCATGACAACTAACAGGCCTCCTTTATCAGCAGGCCTGATTATTATTTGCATATTGTGCTGAAGATTTTTTAATGCTTCACTCTCTTCTTTATCCAAATTAACAAACCTTTGCCCCACCACTCTATTGTCATATAATTTGGAAATTTCCTTCTCACATATTCTCTCAAAGGTCTCTATTGTTGCACTGTTTTTTGGTAAAAAAACAACTTTTTGTATGAAACATGACATTATCTTTCCTTTCATCTTGTTTAGAGTTAAACATAGACTTTAACATTATATTATGTGTAAATGTCTTCAACTCAATTATATTCTCAGTAATAGTCATTGTACTTGAAGGTATAAATGTCAAAATATAAATGTGGCAGCAGAGCAGCAACCACTAATTTGGAGTATTTCCACTAAAATAATAAATAATAATATATAATAAATATTATAATATATATAATAATAATAAAATAATAAGAGAGACTTTTACACAGAGGTATAATCTGCAGGAAAATCTCCAGGTATAGAAGGTATTCATGTTGATGTTGGGAAGCTAGGAGGGAAGAAAGTGATAAAATTCTGGAAGTTTTGTGTAACAGTATTTTAAGAGAAGAAGTGCCAACATCCTGGAAGAAAACTGTCGTGGCTGTAATACCTAAAGTGAAAGTATGAATATGCAAATTTAAATATATTTTTGTATTTATTTTTGTAGAATGTGTATATGTTTTTAAAAATTTGTATATTAGAGTCATGTGACTGATATTAAGACTATATAAGGTGTGTCTTTTTGATGAATGTTATACACCTGAAGAAGCAATTTTCTGAAAGCGCTTGTGTACCATTAAAGCTGTGTTATAGTGGAATTTAGATCTTTGGCTTTATTTTTTGGAGTTTGAAGACATCTGGATATTCTGGATATACTACTGAACTGGAGCCTCACCTTTGCAGTTTTTCTATTTATTTTTTATTGTGGATTTATTATTTTTTATTGTGGATGTCTTGTGTGTTTCTGCAAAGGAGCCTGGTTTATATTGGATTGTTTTCTTTACATAGAACTTTATGATTGTAAAGGTGTTTATAATGGCTAGAAGAATGGCAAAAATGTTGCCAAAATTGATAGATATGGATCAGTGCGGTTTTGTGAAGGGGAAGCAAACATTTGACAACATTAAAGAACAATGATGATCCAGAAGATAACAGGATGTAAGAAAATGCCACTGTTGTTGGTGAGTTTTGATGTAGAGAAAGCTTTCAGCAGAGTAAGCTGGGATTTTATGAGCAGGACATTAGAAGGATTTGCATTCTCTGACATAATGATAAGGTTAATTTGGAAGGTATACGAGGGATTGGAAGTGAAGATTAAAGTGGCAGGTTCCTTTCTGATAACTTCTGTTTAATCAGAGGAACCAGGCAGAGGTGTCCTCTTTCCCTTTATTGTTTGTGTTGTACTGAGAACCATTGGCAAAGAAAATAAGGGACTCAGAAATTCAAGGACATAAATCTCTATGGTACTCAAGAAAAGTTATCTTTATTTGTAGATGACATTATTTTATACCTGATAAAACCAGAAAAGGACATTTCAGTGTTATGGAACATTCTGAGACAGTTTCATGTCTTTTCAGGATAGAAAATGAATGAAACTAAAACAAAGGCAATACCTGTAAACTGTGTACCCACACACAAAGTGGTACAGCAATATCTGCATTTATGGGGGCATGATAAAATGAAGTACTTAGGAGTATGGGTTAAAAGGGCTTCTGTTATAGCAGCTGAGGATATGTGGAAAGAGACTAAATAAAAGATAATACAAAAAGTGAGAAACTGCAAACTCTGTTTTATGGATATGCATAGCAAGATGCAAGCACTGAAAATGTTTTTAGGCTCTTTAGGTTTATACATAGGTCAGGCATATTTTTATTAATCAGAGGAGATGTGGATAGAAATTAATAAAGAGTTGAAGGATTTTCTGGGAGGGAAGAGAGCAAGAGTCAAGTGGGATAAGTTCATCCTTCCAATAGAACAAGATGGTTTGGGATTACCTGATTTGAAGGGGTATTTCAGAGCTACACAGTTAAGGCTCCTATATGTAGCACATGCAGGAACCTATAATTCAGAGTGGAATATAATGATGATGAAACGGGGGAAAATTCAAGAAGTAAGGAGAGATTGGATTTTGGATGCGGATCCTTAAGAAGAATAACAATAACCATACAGAATATTATATTGATAAAGTAGCAGAAAGTTTTTCTAAGAACTAAGTCAACACATGAATGGAGAAAGGAGATTCTGCCGATAGTGGGAATTGCAATTAGGAGTATAGAGAATAGGCAAGAGGGGGCTGAAATTTAATGCAGAAAACTGGCAAATGAACCAAGGTAATGGTAGAAAATAATTACAAAGGGAAAAGTAATAGAATGGGAAGAGGCCAAGAATACATTTGGACTGCAGGCTAGAAACTGCCTTCCCTGTCAAGGTTACATATCAGTGTATAGGTACAGAGAAATGAATAGGGTGATCCTAAGCGAAAGGCCATCACTGGTAGAGTTTTTAGTAGAATTTAGAATAGAAGTCGCTGTTAAAAAAGGGATGCTTATAGGACATATATCATGATAACTATAGGAATCATTCAGATGAGGTTAGAAAGGATTGGAAGAGAAACTGGATAAGCAATTTATAAAGAAACAATTGAAGGATATATGTATGTCTCCCAAGTATGCAATAAAGTGTAGAGGATTTAGGAGGTTTGCTTAAAAGTGTTTGCATAGGTATTTTTATACCCTAAGCAGACTCCAAAGAATTTTTCCTGAGGTAGACTGCAAATGTTAGAGGTGTGATGGAGAAGAAAGAGGTAATTGAGAACATTTTGGGAGTGTAACAAGTTGGCAGACTTTAAAAATTCTGTGCAAACTACTCTGTCAGAAATACTGGGAGAGTAAATTGGTGTAGCTAAAGAAATTATTTTTTGAGCTGTTGTGCAGAATTGGAATTGCCTAGATGTAGTAAGGCCTTCCTCAGTTTAATTCTGGTGGCTACCAAAAAAAAAAAACAATTCACTAGATAATGGAAATCAAAGTCTAACCCAGCCATAAAAGAAGTAGTGAATATAGTAGCAGAGATAACAGAACTGGAAGTGGGATCTTTAGAAAAGAGTAGGAGAAAATTGCATAGAAAATGGGAATTGTGGGAACAATACATGCAGAATAGTATTTTGGAGAAGGAATGTGGTTTAAGGGAAGGCAGGAATTGAATGAGCTGTGTAGTGTTTGACAATGATTGTATAGAAGATTATATGTAATGTATAATGTTTGCAACTGAAAATATGTCAATATGGTTTGTTTTCATGTATACATGCATGATTGCCTAGGATGTAAGTGATAATTCAATAAAGATGTTTCTTGTTTAAAAAAAAAAACTTGGCTAGAACTGCATATTTTTATGTGTTCAGCTGTTGCTAAGTACCTGATTATTTCCTTATATCTATCTGCATGTTCTCAACAGTTAACTGCTCACAGTGTTTTGAAGACTGTTGGGAGACTTGTTCAAAAGTCATTGGAAAAGTAATTTATATTGCTATTTCAAGTGAAAAGTGGTAATCTGTTTTATGATCTGAACATTTATGAAAATTCCTAAGGTGCTGCTAGATCCGTAGTCACTTTGTAGTTTAAATTATGTGATGCAGAGCAGTCACCTACATTTTGTTGCAGCTCAGCTCTTGTATATACTGAAACAAACCTCATCTGATGTGAGGTTGACTGTCAAGGAAGGAAAGATTTAGTAGTTAACAACTGCTACATTTAAATGACTAAATGGTAGAGTGCCATGTCCATATCACAGCTACTAGTCAGCAGGTAACATAAGGAGAAGGGGAAGGATAATTGAAGATGCATTTCATACGACCATGCCCAGGACTTTGGTATTTATATTTCAGAATATAAGAATAATGTGACACAGAAATAATTAAATATCAATCAAGCACGCATGTGCAGATAGTCATTGTCTTGAAGTAAAATGCCAGATAGATTATCACGTCTATGTATTCAATAGTGTTGTTGGGTAAGAGACAAAAAAGAACATGCACATGTTTGCAGCAAGACACTGCTTTGCCCAAGGACCAGTACTCTTCAGTGCAGACCTTTCGTCTCTCCTACCCCCATATGTGTGTTTATGCAGTTGCAGGTGTAGTTTAGTGGTATATCAGCCTGATTGGATCCCCCAGTAGCAGCACCTTCACTGACTGATTCAGTAGTGACCACAAGCAGAATTTTCATTATCATAAAACTTATTAATGTTGCTCAGAAGTAAGTGGATGCATTCATATTGAGGTTTTTGTTGAAGTATGATAACACTGTTTTCATAATATTTAATGCTTTGCAATAGAGCAGACTGATCGGAGGAATGTTTAAAAAGAAGCGTTGTTTCAGCTTCCTACTGCACTTCAGTATTTGTCCCTTCATGTTTAGTAAATGAAACTTAAACTGACCTTTAACAAAAATAGAACTAGGATATATTAGAGGAGGTAAATGAATTAGAGGGAATAGGGGACCTAGTAAAGCAATTCAAAGCATATGCAACATAATGTCCTATAATCAGTGTACACCAAACATGGCATATTGGGCAGCAATTGTATACATTGTCTGTGTTTGTTCAAGTTCAGTTTTATAATAGTTCTTAATACTCTAAATATTTTTCATGAAAAACTATCTATCACTTAAACAAAAAAACAAATATTTTAATTTGGTGATCTAGCTAATCAGATGTAGTTTTCACTTTTACTTAGTGAAGCAATATTGTAACTAAAGAAATAACTTTGTTACATATAATATTAACAGTGTAAATTTATAATTTGCACAAAAAAAAAAAAAAACTCTAAATGAATTCAACAAAAAGAGTTTTTACTTATCAATAATCGAGTCCAGCAGTAGTAAAAGTGTTTCTTCCACAAAAACACAAATACATTTTGGTGTGTTTCTTCCACAAAAACACAAATACATTTTGGTGTGGCTAAATCAAATTATAAACAAAATAACAATGTTTTATATAAAAGTAATATCTAATAACTCTTCTCAGTCTTATCAGAGAGTTTATCTACAATATTAAAGCACCACTTTTTTCAGTAAATACTGAATCTTAAAAAAATGATAAACATGTTTAAAATAAGTTGCATTCAAAGACAATAACCACTGATGCTAGTTCTGTCCTAGGAGTGATGCATTTCCTCTCTGTTCTCATTTTAAAAAGAAAGACCCATGAATTCAGTAATTTATGAGGCTTTCAGGTCATTTCCACTTACACACTCATCAGTTCTAGAAATGGAAAACTCACTCCTTTTACTGCACTGAGTATTCTGTGGCAGTATGGCAAATTTTCTTAGTCATGAATGGCTAACTGAGACAGAACTGATGCAGATCACTTATCGCAGATATGTGGTATTGAAACTTTACCGAGTTTAATTATTTAAATATTTATGTCTTTTAAGTTTATAACAATAACTGCTGAAGAAATATTTCAGATTTTTTTTTACTATTCTGTATTGACTGAGGTATGAGGTAATGCATAGCAGGCAGGAATTGACAAAGTTACGCAGTGATAATTGCCCGAAGACCTGATGGTAATAGGTGGTTACAGTAAAATATACAAATTGTATGTCACATAGCTTTTCATATATATATATATAAATATTCCAAGATTAAGTATGACCTTAGTATTGTAAGATTTTAGTTGTTATGTGATCCTATCTCGCCTACATTCTGTACTGATGGGTTCGGATACTCGGCTCCGACTCGGCACGCTATGCTATAGAGTGAAGTCTCTCATTGGCTGAGCTGTACTATATCCCAGGATGCACCACCGCTACTACCCCAGATCTCGTTTGCCGCTTACAAGCTAGGACGTGGTCTCGAACTTGGCTGAGCTAAGTGCTGTTTTTTTCTGAAAGTTTCTGTCAGAAATTTCCTAAATCTTTATCCAAATGCTGTTTTAACAGCTATTGTTGTGTATACGTGTGTTTTTTGTGAGAAATTTGTGGTAAAATTTTGTGTTAGACAGGGAAAGGTTTCCGTTTAAGTTAGAGGGGCCTTCCCCTCGTTCTTATTGAGTCTTCTTGTCATTTCAGAGGTCAAGTACCTGTTTAAGTTAGAGGGTTCTTGGCCCTCTTTTGGTGTTGTTATACGTTTTAGTTGTTGGGCTTGCACTCTTGTTTTAAAAAAAAAAAAAAAAAAAAGTTCTTCATTATTGTGTGTTTATATATATATATATATATATATATATATATAAACTGTTTTTTCTCAGACAAATAATTTGGCAAAGTATATACAATTATGTCTAAGGAGCATAGACCCTCTGGGTTTAAAAAGTGCACTATAAAATGTCCATCACAGATGATCACTCCTTATGCGTTTACTGCTTAGGCGCCAAACACCTTCAGGAGTCCTGCAGCGTGTGTCACGCCTTTTCCTCTCGGGTCCTCCAAGAGAGGAAGAATAAATTGATCTTAAAAGGGCTTATCAAGCCCTCCTTCGAAGAGGCCTTATCTTCCTCTCCCTCTCCAGCTAAGAAAAAGAAATCGTCGGCTCCGACCAGCCCGTCGGAACCGACCACTAAGAAATCTAGACAGGCTTCTCCTTCGGCTCCACGGACTTCGGAGCCGAGGGCGGAACAGTCTGCCTTGATGCCTCCAGCCTCGACTCCTCTGGTTTCGGAGCCGATGGCTGGGGCTTCGAGAGGCGGGTCACCTTCATCGGCTCCACTGATTTTGGAGCCGATGAGGGTTACTGGCTCAGACACTTCCCCTTCGGCGCCGAAGCCCTCATCGGCACCGAGGGAAATTGCTATGGAATCTCCCTCGGAACCGATATTGGTCGAGTCCATTTGGAGCCGGTCCCCCAGTCCTTCGGAGCCGATGGAGAAGTCAGCTCGGACCCAATCGGTCTCCTCCCGATCTTCCAAGATGTTGGATTCGGACATCGACAGGGTGCTCCTAAGACTATTTCAGTCTCCTGTATTCCAGAAATTAGTTTTGGCTCCAGCCCATTCGGCTTCGGAGCCGATGGCCCACGCTGTAGTTCAGGTTCCTCCTCCAACAGCCTCGGTACCGTTGGAGCCGGTGCTGGTGGAGCCGATGGAGGTTTTTGGGTCGGCTCCGACCCTTACTCCAACCCTGGCTCTCGAGTCGGAGTTCGGTACACGGACCTCCTCGGTCGGCCCCGGTGGGGACCCTTCGGGACCGATGTTTTCAGTTCCTAGCCTTCCTCTCGGTGCGTCGGCTGCGGGGGTACTGTCTACTGTTGTGGCCCTGGGGGTTGGACCTTCCCAGGACTCTGGCAGTCCAGCCTTTAGGGCCATGTGGAGTGCTTTGGCCAAATCCTCTTTGGCTACCTCCATGGTCTCACCGGCACCTTCCCTACACATGGAGACTGGGTCTTTCGTAGTCCCCCTGTCGCTAGACAGCGGAGCCCCGGGGCCTGAGGTCACCCCCAGTGGGGTTTCCCCCCCTCCTGGAGGTCCCTCTGAAGCTTCTTCGGAGGAATCCCCAAGGAAAAGACTGTGCAAGAGGAAGCACGTCGACTCCCCCGATGAGTCTCTCATGTCGGACACCGATCTTGATGATGCGGAGGGGTCCCCTAAGTCATCCTCAGATGATGTCTCCTTTGCAGACATCTTGGAAGCCCTCAAACAACGAGGCGGCTGGCAATCCAACCCCCCTTCCGCTGACGAGTCAGTGAACCTCAAGGCCTTCGGGGCTCAGCCCTCCGCCTCCTGGGTGTCTCCGCCCTTCGACGAGCTCCTAGATTTGATCTGTCGAAGGGCGTGGGAGCATCCAGACTCTGTGGAACCGGTGCCTGCTCGCCCAAATAAATTCTTATCAGCACCCCCAGAGAAGGAGTTTCTGACCAAAGGTGTGTCTGTAGATGCCCTGGTGGTGGCATCTGCTACCCAACAAGATGTAGCAGAGGCTTCGACGTCCGTCCATCCTCCTAATAAGGAGTCTAGGAGCATGGACGATGCACGGAAGCACACCCTCAGTTCAGCGGCCTTTACCTTAAGGTCCCTGAACTATTTGACGCACTTCACCAGATTTCAGAGGGATCTAATCAAGGAGCTTTCAGATACCCTCTTGGGTAACCTACCTGAGCAGCTGGCCCAGACGGTTGGCTCTCAGTTGGCTACGCTGTCATCGATATCAAACTCGTCCATGAGGCTCATTTCATATGCAGCCAAGGGGGCGAGTAGAGCGGCGGGTGCGGGTGTTGCTCTACGGAGGCAAGCCTGGCTCCGCCTGTGTCATTTTGCGGAAGCCTTTAAGTCTTCCTTTGCCGACGCTCCCTTTGATGGGTCCTCTTTGTTTGGACCCAAGGTAAAGGACACATTGACCCGCTGTGAGCAAGAAGGTAAGACTTTGACTGCCATAGGTGCACGATTTTCTACCCTCTTTAGGCCTTACCCCAAGGCTAAAAGAGGAGGGAAAATGTGGTTCCATAAATCCCAGAAGTCTTATCCCTCGCAGCAGGACGATCCCCCTTCTAGAGGCAGAGGAAGGGGAAATTTTTCTGGAAGACGCCATCCCAGAGGTGGCAGAGGCCCCCACAACACTGGAGACCGCAAGTCCTTTCGTGGCTCTTCAGCCTTCCAGCATCCCTGAAGGATTGCCCGACTGTGCAGCTCCGGAGCCAGTCGGGGGTCGTTTTTCGAGGCACCTAAAGGCCTGGGAAAGTATCACTCAGGACCGATGGGTGCTCCGAATCATCGCCGGAGGTTACACCATTCCCTTCTCTCAACCCCCTCCACCGTCCCAAAGAATCCCGGACCCGCCACCCAGTCAGCGGGATCTGGCAGCCAGCAAAACTTCGAAGCTGCTTCAAAAAGGAGTCATCCAACCTGTCCCCGCAGACCAGGCCGGATTAGGGACTTACTCAAGATTCTTTTTGGTGCCAAAAAAGACCGGGGACTTGAGGCCCATTTTGGATCTCAGCAGGTTAAACCGATCAGTGAAAAAGTCCAAATTCCGGATGGTCACCTTGCAATCCATTCTCCCGCTTTTGGAGAAGGGTGTTTGGATGTGCTCCATAGATCTCAAAGACACCTATTATCACATTTTGATTGATCAGGCGTCAAGGAGACACTTGCGCTTCAGCCTAGGAGACAGTCATTTCCAGTTCCGTGCACTGCCCTTTGGTCTCACCACAGCCCCCAGGGTGTTCACCAAATGTTTGGCAGTGGTGACTGCTCACCTGAGAAGTCTAGGATTCCAGGTGTTTCCATACCTGGACGACTGGCTCCTAACTGCCACCTCCAGGCATCTACTCTTAAAAACTCTAGCAGCCACTATCTCCCTAGGCAACTCCTTAGGAATCACCTTCAATTGGACAAAATCCGTATTGCTGCCATCACAACGTATTCTGTTTATTGGTGCAGAAATAGACTCAAGGCAGATGCGAGTCTATCTTCCTGCAGAAAGGATAGCAACATTGCAGTCTCAGGCTCGGGCGTTACTCCTCAGATGTCGCACTCCAGCGAGAATGGTGCTGCAGCTGTTGTTCCATGTCAGCCACCATTCTTCTCGTCCCCTTGGCAAGGTTGCATATGAGGTTACTCCAGTAGCTCCTCTCAGTCCAGTGGTCTTATCAAGACCTTCCCCTCAGTCACCACATTTTGATCACAGAGACGTGCAAACAGGATCTTCGTTGGTGGCTTCTTTCCTCCAACCTGGATCAGGGGCGTCCCTTCGTCCCCCCATCCCCCTCGGCCACGTTGACTACGGACGCCTCCCAGACAGGGTGGGCGGACATTATCTGGGCAGGTCAGTCCAAGGCACGTGGCACTCCGACGACAGTCTCCTCCACATCAATATCCTGGAAATGAGGGCGGTGCTTTTAACGTTGCAAGCACTGCACGATCACCCCCCCCAGGGTACGATTGCCATTCAGTCCGACAACATGTCGGTAGTCTGGTACTTGAACAAGCAAGGAGGGACCAGGTCTTACAACCTTTGCAGAGAGGCCATGAAAGTATGGGATTGGGCGATTGCTACCAAATGTTTTCTAGCGGCAACACACATTCCGGGGAGATCCACTGTGATAGCCGACAGACTGAGCAGGACTATTCTCTCCCCTCACGAATGGTCCTTAAACGACAGAGTGGTAACACAGATTTTCACGAGATGGGGAGCTCCATGTTGCGACCTATTCGCAACTCCCCTCAACGCAAAATGCCAGCAGTTCTTCTCTCTCACCCCAGTTCCGGGGGACATCCCCAAGGATGCTCTGGTCCAAGCTTGGCCCCCTGGCCTCCTATATGCCTTCCCACTGGTTCCTCTTCTCCCCAAGGTGATTCAGAAGGTGATTCACTTGGAAAGCAAAATGATTCTAATTGCCCCATACTGGCCTCGTCAAGTCTGTTTCCCCTTTCTTCACAAATATGCATTGGAGGGTCCCTGGTTCCTGGACCAAGTTCCGGACCTCTTGACGCATCAGTCAGGACAGCTCCATCAGTCTCTCCATTCACTAAAGCTAGCAGCTTGGCTACTCCTCTTCCGACCATAGTTAGGAGCCATTCTTTCGACCCTGAAGTCATGCATATTTTGTCCTCGGCCCACAAGACTTCTACTAAAAAGATGTATAGCAGTAAATGTAAGAGGTTTGCTATTTGGGCCCAACTCCGAGGATTAGACCCTATGACAGCCTCGGTGTCAGAGGTCCTGAAGTTTTTAACTTCCCTGTTCAACCAGGGTTGTTCGGTGTCTACCATCAAAGTTCAATTGGCGGCTATTTCCAATTTTCATGAGAGCATAGAACCACCTTTAATGAGCAACAAGTTGTGCAAAGCTTTTATTAAAGGAGCTTGGCTTCTACGGCCCCCTATATCTCATCCCGCACCACCGTGGGACCTTAACGTAGTGTTAGGTGCTTTGACCGCACCTCCCTTTGAGCTGGCAGCAACCTGTGACTTAAAATTTCTTTCTTGGAAGACTGCCCTTTTAGTTGCTATTACATCAGCCAGGCGAGTTTCAGAACTTCAAGCCTTATCTGTCAAACCACCATACCTGGTATTTCACAAGGATAGAGTATCTCTTAGACCAAACCCATCCTTTATACCAAAGGTCTGTTCTAACTTTTGTTTGCAACAATCACTGGAATTACCGTTTTTTTTCCCTAAGTATTTAAACAGAGCTGAGTATACCTTTCACAGCTTAGACGTGCACAGACAATTACGTTTCTATTTGGATAGGACACACCAAGCACGAAAATCAGATCAACTGTTTGTGTCCTTTTCGGACAGTAAATTGGGCAAAGCCGTCACGAAAGTCACTATTGCCAAGTGGATCAGAGACTGTATCAGTCATATTTATCGCATTTCAAATAGGGAGCTTACAGTTCCAGTGAAAGCTCATTCTTCCAGGGCCATGGCCACTTTGGCAGCCTTTCATTCCAAGCTCTCTATTAATGACATCTGTGCGGCTGCTACGTGGTCTTCTCTACACACCTTTATTTCTCACTACAAATTGGATGTGGCATCTAGGGGTCAAGCTTCCTTCGGTTCCACGGTTCTCCGGACCGTTTTCCAGTGAGCCACCCAGGAATTAGGTGCTAGGGACGCTGTCCCATCTGTAGAGAATGTAGGCGAGATAGGATCACATTACATCTTTTAGTTATGTACTTACCATAACTTTAGATGTATGGGATCCATCTCGCCTACATTCCTAATAACCCACCCTCCTTCCCCCTGCCTTGTAGGCCAGAAGAGACCGGACGATCCGAATTCAACTGTTTCCTCTCTTGAAACACCTGGCATTGTTATAACAACAGTCTATGTGTGTGTGCATGTGTGCGGACAAACAAGATCTGGGGAAGCAGTTGTGGTGCATCCTGGGATATGAGGTAACTCAGCCAATAAGAGACTGCGTTCTATTGTATAGCGGCCGAGTCGGAGCCGAGGATCATCTCCGAACCCATCTGTAGAGAATGTAGGCGAGATGGATCCCATACATCTAAAGTTATGGTAAGCACATAACTAAAAGTTCTACCACTGTATTCTAAATAATCTTCTCTCCATCCTTCTGCTCTTCCTCTTGCATTAAATCGATTAAGACTTGCATTTCACGTCCTTCACCAACAAAATCAGCCCCAGTAGCCTCTGTCATCTGTGCATCAGGCTCCACAGGTCCTGCAGCATTGTTCACTCTTTGTGTGCTGTTCTCCACTGTGTTGGAAGTATTTTGAGCTCAGAACCAACCCGTATACCACCACCTAGTGGTTCAAACTGAAGAGAATAGGGGTTGCTTTATTTATACATCTTTTATGCAATATTTGCACATTACTTATATAATATTTTACAGTTTCCCAATATGTATACCCTTTACTGTTATTCGTTAATTACCCTCCCTTTCCATTCATCCATAGTCATCTTTTTATTTCCAATGTTATTTCTTCATTGTCCTTTTTTTGTTATACAAAAAAGTGTTGTCTTTTCCATGAACAGGATATTGTCATAAATAAAAACTTATTGCATTTATTTATTTCTCTGTTAGTCCCTTCATTGTGTTTACCAAAAAGTATAATATTCATGTCCTTTTCATTTATGTCTGCTTGAAAACGTATCAAAAATCCTTGCTTCCTCTGTAGTTCTGAAAACAAAGTTGTGATGTTTCTTCAACTTTACATAATTATATAAACTTTCCTCAAATATCATATATTTCATATTTAATTTTGCTGGCAAGTTATCCAACATAATTCTCCATAAAAATCCTCCCTTCATAAAACATTATAAACATCTTTCATCTTTCTTAAATTACGTCTGTCAATTTTCCTACATTTTCACATGGAAATGCAAAATCACATTATTTCATTATTTTCTACTAACTTTTCCTAGCCACTTTAACACCATTTAATTCAGTTTCCAAGGCTTGATCTTTTCATTCTCTTTGCCGTCCGCATTTTACATTCCTGTTTCCTTTCCTTTTGCTTTATTTCTTCCTATACCTAATCACATTTTAAACAATAACATTCCTATCACTATACTTCCTTTTTTTCATTTAACATTTTAACACCCCAAATTAATGCATTGAAGCAAAAAAAAAAAGGATTTATTAAATTCAGCCCCCCATTTTATTTCACATTATATACTGTTCATCTTTTCACTGTATTTAATCTTGAACCTTCTTAAAAAAAAATTCTAGTAGTTTTTTTTTGTCGAAACTAAGAAAGTTTTATTTATATGCCACCTAAGTAAGCCAATTTCTGTAAAACATATGCATTGAACATATAAGCTTTTCTTCTTAAAGATAGACAAAATGCCTTCCATCATTCTGTCAATATTATTTTTTCAACAATACTCTGAATTATTCTACCTGGTATTTTCCAAATTTCACACCTAATACTCTGTTGTTTTCCTTATGAAATTAATTCCCCCAATCTGCACCACTTTTCCACATCATTTTTTTATTTAAATATGATCCTACTTTCTCCAGTAATATGTCTGTTTTAACAATAACATTTTTCATCCATATTTTATTTTATGTTACTAATTTTAAGTTGCCTGTATAAGATAACATTAATGACAGTCTTATTCCATTATTGTCCTTCCATCTTGCTTCTTCTGGAACATTCTCACAGGTTCTTATTACCATTTTCATCACCATTACAAACAGCTACACATACATTGGGCACCCTTGATTTACCACCCATCCCTTTTATCTTAATTTTTTTCCTAACCATCCATTCACATCACAGATACCTACAATTTAATTATATATATATATATATATATATATATATATATATATATATATATATATATATATATATATATAATTATTGATTTCTATTTGATTACTTCAAGATACTTCATTAACTGGCTTAATAATTGTTTATATCTTCATTCGTATACTATATTCTTTCAAAATATCTCATATTTCAGTATGATTTATATTATCAAATGTTTTTGCTACACAATAGACCAACGTCTTTCCATCTTCTATGTTTTCTATTACCACTTTTGGTATTTGACTTACATTTAGTTTATTTACTCCTTATACACCTTCAGTTATTACTTTATCCAAAATCCTCATCATTCTTTTCTGAGTAATTTTCATAATGAATATTTAATCTGTATTACCCAGTCTTATTTGCTTCAGTGAAAAAACAAATAAAATTCACCTGTCACTGACAGCACAGTATGCAGAAACATTAATAATCATATTTACGCAAAACACATACTAAGCACAAAATTAAATAACACACACACACACATACACACACACACACACACACACACACACACACACACACACACACACACACACACACACACACACACACACACACACACACACACACAAATCCTTTTTTTGTAGGTGCCAAGCCCCTTCTGCACCCTCCTTCAGGATAACATAATAGTGAGGAAAAGAAGTATTCCTGTTCCATGCTGCAGTGCAGTCTTGCACAGTAACAGCTCATCACATTAATACATTTACCAGTACGCAACTACTGTACATACATACATATCTCTCCCTCAGTCATTCTATTCCTTCATACAGTACCACTCAAAACACATGCACATGCATTACTGGCATTCAGTACATCATAAATGGATAGTTTAGGTGTAAATCCAGCTGATGCCATTAAACATTGGGTTTTAAGATCCTTTGTTTCTGAAGTGTAGCCAAACTCTTCATTTACTGTTCTGATGAGGTTAATAAAAAGGACAAAACTTACATGTCCATGCCTAGTGGGGTTTGGCTTTATTAGCCTGAATGTAACTATAAAGATTTTAAAATTAAAAAAGGCATGGGCATTCAGAAGCCCTGTAGCTGAAATACTTGATGTCCATTGCAGGAGGTTTAAGGTGTCACATAGTGAAAATTCTGGTTTAGCTATTTTTTTCTTGCAGTTTTGACCAAATTGTTTGCCCGTTTGACCTTTTTACCCTTTGGTTTATATGTTTACATATAAATATATATATAAATTTTATTTTTATTTTACATTTGTTGACCATGCTAGTCTAACTGGATATATGTCCATTTTCAGTAGAGGCCCAGGGAGATAAGCTCTGAGGAAACAAATAAAATTACATGTACAAAAATTAATGTATACAATGAACATTGCAGGTGCAGTACAGAGAATAATCAAAGAGGTAATTTGTTCATAACATAGTGCAAAATATACAGATACAAGTAGTACAATACAAAATGTAGTTGCAATTCATCATAAAGAAAAAGATGGCAGCTGAATTATACAATATATTAGTAAAAGTAGTCTCCTTAATGAGATTCTGAAGATGTAAGTAATAGTATAGAAGGACAAGGTAAGTTGTTATTAAGAAAAGGAACTTTATTACTGAGAAGAGGAGGGTAGGTTGAACCAAGTAAGAAGAGCTAGTTGATCAGTCGGGTTTAGTACAGGGACACAACCAGTGTGTTCTGAGAAAAAGTTTCAATTTGGTTTTAAAGAGTGATATGGAGGGAAGAGAGAAAAGTTCATTAGGAAGAAGGTTCCAGGATTTTCCAACAGTATTAGAGAAAAGAGAGTCCCCAGCCCTGTTGTTTGATTTACAAATATTTACAAGAAGTTTATGTGATGATCGTAAGGTCTTTAGATTGTTGTAGGGGGTAATGAGGGTAGATAGTATAGAGGTATTGCTAGGTTGGTAAAGGGTTTTATGGGCAATGGTCAGTTGGTGTAATTTAAACTGATTTTGTAATTCAAGCTGCTTTAGATTAAAACAGTGGTGGGTTCTGAAAGGGTCATATGTAGCAAATCTGGCTATGTTATTGTAGGAGTTTTCCATTTTATTAAGGTTGTTTTTAGAGAGATTAGTATATATGGGTGAAGCATAGAGGAGAGTAGAAATTAGATGGGTGTGAGCAATAGTTATTCTAGCTGCAGGAGAGAGGAAGGGTTTGATCCTGTAGAGAGAGCCTAGTTTTCTTTTAACAGATTTTAGAGTATTGTTAATATGGGTGTCGAAGTTAAGGTTATCTATGGTGATACCTAGTAGTTTGGTAGTTGGATCTGGGGATATGAGAGTACCATTATTGGATGTTACTGTGAAGTCTATTGGGGGGGGGGACTTACAAGTAGGAGTAAAAAGGAGGAGTTTAGTTTTTTGGGGGTTCAGAAGGAGACAGCACTGTGTAAACCATTGTTCAACTGTGTTAAACACATTTCGGGTAAGGGAGTGAAGTTCAGATATAGATGTGGCTGAGTGTATAAGTGTGGAATCATCTGCATATTGTATGCATGTAGCTTGGGGGATTGCTAGCAGAAGGTTGTTGATAAATATAGAAAACAGGAGAGGTCCTAATATGGACCCTTGAGGAACACCAATGTTAACGGGCAGATGGTTAGATAGAATGTTATGCCAAAGTACAGCCTGTTGTCTGTTATCTAAGTAGGACTGGAACCATTTTATAGCTAGTGCATCTAGTGACAGGGATTTGAGGATATTTATAAGTATCTGGTGATATCGAATGCCTTAGACAGATCTATAAACAGTGCAGAGGAAAGCATATTGAGGTTACGGTTTTTGTTAATACAGTCAGTAAAAGAAAGGAGGGCAGTAGCAGTGCTGTGGGAAGGTCTGACACCATGTTGAGAGTTTGAAAGTAAGTTATTTTGGATTAGGTGGTCTAGCAATTGTCTGTGGATGCATTTTTCCATGACCTTTGCTAAGGGAGAAAGTAGGGCTATGGGACGGTAAATATAGCTATCTATCTATATATATATATATATATATATATATATATATATATATATATATATATATATATATATATATATATATATATATATATATATATATATATATATAAAGAGAGAGATAGATATGCGTGTGTGTGTGTGTGTTTGTGTGTTTTACAGTGCATATCAGGGTCTGTGGAAACCAGAAGGGGCTGGAGTTCAGCTTGTAACAAGCAAACAGTGGTTATGGGTAATATCTGCAGTGTTTGCAAGATATTGATCTTGGCAACAATTGCTCCATGTGAGAAATAGGGTTCAGCAGAACATAAATAAATTATAAAATCATTGTAATCTTTTCACTGCAGAAATTTGATGCATGGCTTTTTCTTCTCATTTGGGCACTAATCCACAAGCTGGGCAGGGGGCAAACACTTGATGGTTGAGGTCAGGTGTTGATGAGACAAAAAATTAGGAAAAGAAAAAAATGCAAAGAATGGTATTTGTATGTTTTCCATTGGAGTGATGCTGTTCTTGCTTTTATAGGGCATTTAGAATGATAAGGATGAAAGAAAAAAATGACTGCTATGAGTAAATGCATTCATGCATATGATACATGATATCTTTACAGGAAAGCATATAGACTAATGAGCTTGTTGGACTGTGTTACCTTTATTTTCTAGTACAATTTATGCTTCTGTAATTATTTTGTTAAAGGTAAGTGAACCGGACCAAAAAAACACATTTTCAGCCATAGCCTTATTGAAAGATAAAACAGTAATAGATGAGTGTATAGATTCAGTAAGTAGGTTAATATACAGTCCATAATTGCAGCATCTGTAACACAGCACCTCATAATTTGATGCTGTAGGTGTCATAGCATGCATAGCATGATTTTTGCTGTACATGGCTAGACAAGATATAACAAAAAATTACATGCAAGTAAGTAGCGGTAAATGAGGAATATTGATAAAAACTGTAATTATGCACTGTGTTACTTGTAGCATATTTTTTAAGTTGCGATTGAAATTGGTTAAAGGTAGGTAAAGCCCAGATGGTTAATGGAAGAGCATTCTAGACTTTTGTAAAACATTTTAGATAATAATTTGGTGACAGTAGCCTGAGAGAATTAGATGATGAAACAACACACAGGCATTCAGCAGCAGAGGTGAAAATACAAACTAATAACCAAGAATGCTTCCACAAGTCCACCTGGGCATCTAACATGCATGTTTTTTAAGATTGCTTTGAAGTACTTTAAAAATGTTATATGCACAATGTGTATGGATTCTAAAATATCACAAATCAGCAGTGTGGCACCCATTCCCCCCTGTCATACATAATTGGAAAACCCTAAAACAGGTAAACAATTCTCCCACTGATATTGGCTCTGTCTAACACTCTTCTGACCATAGCACTAGTGTTTTTGGCAAATAAAACAATTTTTCTTTCATAAATCCATCCATCCTTCCAAAACCCCCTTTTCCCATTCTTGCACATGGTGTTGAGGTGTCACCTCAACAGTGACAACCATCCAGAGCTAATGTTCATACCACTGTGTAAATCCAAATTATACAATGACTGGCCATTAATATTCCAACACGAGCATGCTAATTGGTCAGCCCAGTCAATGTGCCCGTTGTAAATCCTAGCATATGCCAACATAAAAAGGTCAGGTCACCTGGACTTTTTTCCATTGGTATACACTAACTTTTAACTTTTTTTTTTTTTGTTACAAAAATTAATAAATAAAATCTGAAGTCCAGACTCTGGGCCATAGCAGAGAGACAGGATGGAGAAAATACTAGGAAAATTAAGTACGTTATTCAAAACTGAAGACACATACCTGATTTTCCTTGTATTTCCTCCATTCTGTATCTCTCCTACCCCTAAACTGTCCGAAACGTTTTTTTTTTTTTTTTTTTTAAAAGAAAAGAAAAACAACAACTGAGATCTTCTTTTCTTCATTACTTCCTTTCCAAAGCACTGATGTACTGGGTATGTGTGGGAACGCAAGTCCCATACGCATGTGCAGTACATCAAAAAAGGCAACTCAGCACGGCACTGTTATACAAAGACATTATTTAAGACAAGTAAGTATTTTTTTTTCTTAAATAATGTCATTGTATAATAGTAATAACCCAGTCCGTGGTGTGGTTTATTAGAAAAGAGGAGGAGGGGTAGCCATACTCTTTCCTGTCCACCTTTCAATAACTACCCCAAACCTCCCTCTACCCACTTTTTCTACAGCTGAACTCCTACTTACCAATATTAAACTTAACAACTTTACCACCATAAGTGTTATAGCAATCTACATCCCCCCCTGGTGATAATCTTAGTATACTGGAGAACATCCTAATCCACCTCTCACAGACCATCCTTAATGAAACCATCATTCTAGGGGATGTAAACATAGATTGGCTTACAATTCAAACTCCCCAAACTACCTCTTGTATCAGTCTACATGGATTTGAGCAACTAATCACTTCCCCTTCCCATATTAGCAAGTCACACCTGTCACAGTCTCTTCTGGACTGGATTTTGGTGTCTCATCCCCAAAATTACCACAGCCCTCACACTCTACCAAATTCCCTTAGTGACCACTGCCCTATTATAGTATAATAGACACACTCCCCATTTCACCAAACCTGTCAGGTTTATCACCTCCCGCAAAACCTCATCCTTTAGTCCAGACTCTTTCATAGACCAACTCTCTAATATTAACTGGTCCCATCTCACTACACTCCCCTTAGATGAGGCTGTCCACTCTTTCAAATCTACCTTTCTAAACATCCTCAACTCCCTAGCTCCCCTCCGTACTATCAGAATCAAAGCAAACACCGCTCCTTGGCTGACCAAACATACTAGAGCCTTGATGAAAATACATGACAAGATGTGGAAATTATGGACCAAAACAAAGACCCCTTTTCTCCTAGAGACTTACAAAGAACTTAGAAATCAAATAAAAAAATTATCAACAAAGACAGGATCAACTTCTATGTAAACTCTCCCACTACCCTAAAATATTCTGGAACTCAATCAGTCATATACTGCATCCATGAAACTCTTCCCCTCCCAACCCATGCCCAAATAAAACTTTTGAAGAAACTGCCACTGAATTTAACAATCATTTTATTAATTCAATAACTACCATAATTAGTGACCTCCCCACTAGTAAAAATACTAAAAACCCCACTTTCTCATCTTTGCCTCCTTCTTCTTCTTCTCTTTCTCTCTTACATCTGTCTCAACTAAATATATTAAATCTCTACTCTCTAAACTCAAACCTTGCTCCCCCTCAGCTGATAACCTACCCTCTTACTTCCTACATATAGCTGCTGAACCCCTAGCCTATCCAGTATCCATCCTGATCAACCAATCTATCTCTGAATCATACGTTCCATAAATATGGAAAACTTTCTACACATTACCCATACGTAAAGGAGGTAATTGTTCTGATATATCAAACTTCAGACCAATTAATATACTGTCTCCCCTCTCCAATATTCTTGAGAAATGCATTCACAAGCAGATAATGCAATACCTTCTCCAACAGAAACTTCTAACACACACACACAACATGGATTTCGTCCCAAACACAGCACTACAACTGCACTAATATCCTTCATTAATACTGTATCACTGGCCAGTGACAATAATAAACTAGTCTCATGTATGTTCCTCGACCTGTCCAAAGCCTTTGACACTGCCTCCCATCCCCTCTTCCTAGACAAACTCTCTCACCTAAGGTTCTCTCCTCCCACCATATCCTGGTTTTCCAGCTATCTCTCTAACTACCAGCTAGTTGTTAAATGTCACTCTGCTCTTTCTCCCCCCTAAGCGTCCCAATGGGTGTCCCCCAAGGATCCATACTGGGGCCACTGCTCTTCAATATTTTCACCAACCTACTTTACACTTCTTGTTCCAACTCCACATTTGTACAATATGCTGATGATTCTACAGTCATTACCATTGCTGACAATCCATCTAACGTCCACTCTACTACCCAAGCATCATTCAACACCACAGAGACATGGCTTTGTGACAACAAATTAATTCTCAACCCTAAGAAAACTAAGCTTCTACTCTTCCTCCCAAAAAACCTCATCAATCTCAAAACATTTTCCATCCTATCTAGCAATAACACTGTTATTACCTCTGACCCTAGCACTAAACTGCTAGGAGCCATAATAGATGATCAGCTTAGATTTGATCTCCAAATCACCACCTCTATCAAAAAGACTCACCAGAAACTTGGACTCCTTTACCGAAACAAAAGACATTTAACCAACTCAGCCAGAATAACCTCTCTCCCATGCATTTCTTCTTCCCACCCTCCTTTACAGCTCTCAGTTATACACAAATCTTAACACCACACATAACAAGACTTGAAACTACGTATAATAAAGTTGCCAGATTTGCTGCAAACCAGACGTACAAATCACACCATTGCCTGTCTCTTAAACTATTGCAGTGGCTTGAATTCCCTCATTTGCTGCTACTACTACAGCAACTGTTAATTATCCACTCCATCCTCTATCTACCATCTTTCTGCCCTAGCCTTCAATCAATTATAACTAAATATTCCCCAACCAGGATACTATGTAGCTCAGACCAAGACTTCCTACAGATCTATAAACCCAAAACCAAATCAGGATGTTTACTCTATAACTATAACCCTGCTACAACTTGGAACCAACTACCCCTAGAAATTCGGTCCCTTGACCAAACAAAACATTTCAAACTAGCCACTTTGGAATATCTAATAAATAAATGGTCCTGCCATTGTAGTCATCCCCCCTGAAACTGCCTAACATTAGCTTGTCTCTCATCCCTCTTTTCTCTTCCACTGTCTGTCTTAATATCCATCTACCTCTCTGTCTCGTTGCTTAACCTCTACATTACCTTACTACTCCATCTGTACCAATACTGTATATAACTACTTAGAAATAATGAACACTGTTTTCCCTTCATTGACATTGTACCTAAGTTTTTGTTGTAAAAATTCTGACATTGTACTCTACTGTAAAAATTCTGACATTGTACTCTACTGTTTTTAGCGTTATTGCCTCACAGCAAGAGGTTCTCCCATTCGATTCTCGGCTGGAGTGCGGGGAGTGCCTTCTGTGTGGAGTCTGCATGTCCTCCCTGCGGCTGGGTGGGCATTCGAAAGACATGTGTAAATGGGAGTGCCTTCACTGAAGGTTGAACGTCGAGCTGGCACCTCGGCGTTCATGAAAGTCTACTGCCAATCATTAGCGGATCGGAGTTCCGCTGTGTTGACCCCTAACCGGGAAAAGCCGAAAGACAACAACAACTCTACTGTTTTTCTGTATGATTTGTTGTAAATGCTTTTTGCAGTTTAATCTCTAACATTTGTACCCAACTGTTTTCTTTCAAATTTTATTATAAAATGTTATTTCTCCAATTGTTTTAGCTGCCAGTGCAATTTTCTTGCTGACTGTATGTAAAATGTTAATACTGATTGCGGAGCTTTTCTCCTCGGGTCTCCACTGAAAACAAGCTAATGCTCAACTGGACTAACTCGGTTAACAAATGTAAAATAAAATAATAATAAAAATATTAAGATTCACCCATGATTATCTTTATTTAATCACTCAGGCTGTACTACACAGATGTCATCGGTTATTGCTTAAATATAAAATTAGCAGCTTCAGAACCTTCAAACAGACTTTTGATACTAATAGCAGTTTGTAGCCTGTTGTCTACAAAAGAGTTTTCCTAGTTGTATTTTTGTAATCATTTATCAGATATTACAGATATTATGAAGAGTGTTTTCAGTAGAGGATTTTTGAAAAAAGCTCTCAGGATGCAGTTGGTTTCCTGGTTTAGAAGACAGTAGGAAGAAAAGAGATTAATTAGCCTCCTGATGCAGTGAGTTAAGGGTCTTGCTCAAAGTAACAGCACATGTAAGCAAATCATGAAGGAACATGATGGACTCAAACCCAACAGCAAAATATAAAGCTCATTCAATTTTCAGGAAATGAATCCTGTATCTTCCACTGTTAGAGGATTGCATAAGTATTGATGTATAAAATGTATTCTTCTTCAGAAAACGTGTGTGAATAAATTCTACCAGGGTATTTGGCATATTCCTTGCAATTTCCCTTTTGCTTTTAAAGACCTATTAAATAATTCATTATGTGGCCTTGATTTCATAATATGTTTTGTATCATCAAAAGCTGTATGTAATATTAACATGTTGGTTATGGGGTCATGAATGGTAACATTATTAGTTGCAGTCCACCAAAATATTGCCTCATCATTTTATTAAACACAGTCCTAAATAATTACTGGGAGTAGACATATCAACACTGTTATAAGGGTATATGACACTACCCTGGAACAAGTATGGAATGTAGAATGTTTGGGTCTTGTAGTGGACAATAGAATGCCATTCAAAGATCATGTAAGTGATATAAGACCTAGAGTACTGTAACAAGTAGGGTTTTATGTAAGACAATGAGCTCTAGGGGGCCCAATCTTTAGTAGAGCTGTATAAGAATGTTAACTGACCCATTTTAGAATATAATTAAAGTTTTTATAATTACTCTTTGACACAAGTTATGATACTAGAGTATGTTCAAAGAAGATTCACAAAAATGAGTCAGTCTACTTTATACAACCTGATTCATATTTCTAGTACAGAAACACAAATCTACTGTTATTTTACATAATTTACTGATATGCATTGCTTCTAAACATGGCTATAGAGCATCAGATGTAACTTCACAACAACTTAACTGGAGAAAAATATACTCGGGGAAAATCACATATTTAATTAAATATATTAGGATTAGATGGTTAGGATGGGTAAGTCTAAGAGTTAAGAAATTGTCTTGTGAAATCATATACATATAAGAAAAACAGGAACAGCTCTGACACTTTTCTTCATCTTTGCTGATCCTGTGAATGGATTATAGTTTCACTGTTTATATTTTATCTTTAAGGGATCAATGTCTTTGCTATACAAAGAAAGGCACAAAGTGATTTATATGATTAAGATTTATACATGCTCTTCAGAAGTCATAACCACCACTGTCTTTTTGTATTATTATTATTATAATTAGTATTTAAAGGTACTCTAATCGATGTTTGTGTATTTTAAGAGGGCTATCAGGGAAATATCAATTCCTTTTTATTTAACTAATTTTTTGCCTTTTACTGCATATCTTTCAATTGGCCATATACTGCTTTCCATTTCCAATGCTCCTAACTTGTCCTTTGTATTAGCTACTGGGGCTGGGACTACCTCAGTTGTAAGCAGGTTGTATACAGGACACAGAAACATGCAAAAAAGCCTCTGGCAGTATCATATATGCCATCACACATGCAGAGCATTGTTTGAGATGTTCTAACTTGGTGGAGGTGCTGACATCAAGTATATTATTGCATATAATGTCAGTAAAAGCCAACCCTACTCTCTAATGATGAAATTTTAGGGCCATCTGTCTTGTAATCATAGCATACTCCACTACCAGGGGAAGGACAAATCAGACTGAAGTCCCAGCTCTCCTTCCTGGAATGGGTGAGCCAACAAAATGCTGATGCTTTCCCTCGCTCCCTTCCTGGCTCCTCCAGCATCTGTGCCACTTAATCGATCTCAAGTTGTCTGATAAATACTAATCTCTTTTGCTTTGACAAATTATTTTTGCTGAGTCATGGTTATTGGTATGGGTTCTGATTTTCAGCATTAAAGTTTCATATATGAACTTTTCATATATCTATATTATCTATAACTTTAGACTATGGATCAACCATGGCAGATCTTTGTTATCTGACGGCCTTTGCTGAGGTAGTATTGTCATCAGCATCTTCTTCTTCCAACATTTCATTCCTTGCTAACCTGGTTAAGCCATTATATGTCTGTGTGAAATTATTTCTGTAACAAGTAAAAAAAAAATAACTTCTTGCTGTGGTGCTATTCTGAATTGATGACACTTTGAAACTCACTTTAAAATCATTACTGCAGTACTACACCATCAAGCAGCATTAATCATGCAGGTAGACAGATGTCCAAGAACATGATATAACATGTCTAGTTATTTCGCCATAATGAGACGTCAGAATTAATAAGCACAAACACATAAAATAAAATATAGTTAAGCATAATTTTAATTTGTACCTGTTTTTATAGGGAGAAGCAGGAGATGTAGGTCCTCCAGGAGAACGTGGAGAAAGAGGTGACACTGGAATACCTGGGCCTGTAGGTCCTATTGGCACACCTGGACTCCGTGGTATACCAGTAAGTATTTCTCTGTTTTTAATCTGTGTTGTAAGACTTGTGATTTACAGTGATTAAAATAATAAAATTCCCGATTCATATGCAGAAATGACAGAAATCATGCTAGTGATCATGGTGTTTAATTTCTGGTAAGTACAGTAACTATACAATATTGGGATATATACTTAAATCAACACAATAAAAGAAAAATACAGATACGTAATGATAAAGCTTGTGAATAAGGATGTACTTCAGGACTTTGTGTGCTAACTCTTACCCTAACACTGCCACTGCCACTCTCTTAACCTCAGCCCTACACATTAGTTTGCCAAAAAAACTTTCTGTAACAGTACTATACAGAAGACATTTACACACACACACACACACACACACACACACACACACACACACACACACACACAGATCATCATACATATTTACCTAGTCTTTATTGTAACCCTAACTCAGAAACACTTCGTAAGCACACTCTAAAACCTTCTTGCATTGAACACAAAATCTGTCCTCTTCTCCAGCCCTTATTCTAACATTCACCTGCAAACATGCTTGCACACATTTTACCACTAATGCTGAAATTTTTGGTTCATACAAAAACTATGACATTAGAACAAAACTCCACTTAACTGCATGCATTTTCACACACACCACAGAAACATCTAACAATCTAACATCTCAAATGTCCTGCAATTGACAAACAGGGTTTCAGTAACAACAGAATGCATTCAACTGTGTTGACAAAATGTGCATTTTTGAGAGTGTATTGCAACTCTCTCTCTCTCTCTCTAATATATATGGATTGGACACTAAACTGGCTGTAGGTGTGATATGGAAAAACAACAGTGGCAGGGCTAGCTACCCAGAGGTGTGAACACTGTCTCTAGGTGATTGCCACTGTTGCTGTGTAACCCCGATCCTATGAACAAAATGAGAAATTTGAGGCTGATTGCAGTATCTTCACCCACCCCACCTTCTACCTATGTCGTCTTAACTTTTTTACCATTGATTTCATTTGTATTTCATAATTAAGTCAATGTTTTGCTTCCAACCATTTGTAAATAATTCAGTACTCTGTATTGTGCATCTGCCTACTCTGTAGTTATTTAACTTTATCTGTATAGAATATAATTATCATAAGAGCCTTACTACTTTATGTATAGGTACTATCTTATCTATTCTGACATTGTAAAATGTATTTTAATTGTATTCTGCTTGCTATTATTGATATTGTATAACTTAAAAGATTTTTGTCTGTTCCGCATGTATTGGAAATTTTCTCCCCGGGCCTCCACTGAAAAGGGGAATACGCATAACATATACACACACACACACACACACACACACACACACACACAGCTGTTGTTTAATAGAATGAATGACTGTAAATTTGGTTGATTGTTCCATTCATCTAAATGTTAAAATTTTTCATGAACAGAACATCAAATGTTTGCTAAGGTAAGTGTTGGTTTGGGACAGTAATGCACAAACCTCTGGATATTCTGAAGGTTTCAGCATTAGAAGTAAGGAGTGTGTATTAGAGTGCAGGAGGATTAGAGCAAGGTTAAGTGAAGACATAGTTTACTGTGTGTGTTTGTGTGAGTATGTGCCCATGCTGTTTAAATTAGTGTCAGTGTTATTTAAAGTTTTTTTTAAAGGTATGGTGCAACTGGTGGATTAGGGTTAGCAGGCATTAGTAAGATGGAGTAGCAGGGCTGACAGTGTCACAGCCCATAGACAGAACTTATCAGTAAAACCCTTTCCAGTGCTCCAAAGGAGCTGAAAAGAAACACAAGGAGTACACTGGATTTGAACCAGAGTCTGCTGAGGGGTGATAGAAAAGATGAAGAAGAAGAACAGCAAGAATCTGAATGCAGGAAAAAGACAAATTGTAAAGGTTTAGTTCTTTAAGATGCAGTGTGGACATGAGAACTGTGCTTCTGCAAGAAGTGGCGGAAAGAAGGTAAACGAGACTGGAAGTTTGTGGATTATTTTAAACTGGTTGTGTACTATAAATTACAATTTTCTACTATGTCAATAAGGTTTAGAACAATAATGAAGGAAGTGAAGAAGAAACAGTAAGTTAAGTTCCCATTTTTTCCTCAGTAATATGTGTATAATTTTTTTTTTCAAATCAACTACATGTTTAATTGTAAAGTACTTATATGCGGTATGCACATGGATTCTAAATGTGTGTGTTTGTGGGGAGTCTTATCAGTAACTTCTGCTAATGTTAAAGAAGGAATGTACTTCTTTTTTCTGTTTTTTTTTTTCTTATCTGCCAGCAGAAAAAAACGTCTGCAGATAGGAGTGTAGCTTGGCTGAGGCAAAGGGGGCAACTGGCCTGGGCACAAGATGTTAGGGGGCTCAGTCTGCATATCCATTTTTTTATTTTATTTGTTTAGACAGAAATGAGCATGTGAATTTGGCAAAGAAAGGATTTCAGAGCTGTTATTTATCAAAGTACCAAAGACAAAGGAAAAGTGGGTAGTAGTAATTAATAAGTAAAAGAGGTGGAGAAGGAAGACAGCAAGTGCATATGTGTGGTAATAAGAGTTATTGGTTAGGAAGGAGGATTACAATGGCTTATATTTATATTCCACCTAAAACTGCTATTAAGAGAATTAAGGGGAAAGTAATTAGTTGCCAACAGGAAATATTATCTACCTAAAACTGCTATTAAGAGAATTAAGGGGAAAGTAATTAGTTACCAAAAGGAAATATTATTCCTGGGTGGGGACTACAATCAGTAAACAATAGCGAAGATGTATCAAGGGGACTTAGAAGGGAAAACTTTTACAGAAGAAGGTAGATTTATAGAGACATATATGAGAAAAGTTGGAACTGAAGATGTGAAAGAGTTGAATTCACATATTATTCTGTAGTGCAATAACTGGCCTAGATTTTACAGAAACTATTTTTCACAAGAGCATGGATATTTGACAGTTTTGAAACCCATCCAATAACTATTTCAGACCATGCACCAATAAAGAATAAGATAAAGATGGCAGGTAATCAAGTAAAATGAGACACTGGTGCTTTCCTACTTGCCTATTAAAAAGAGAGGAATTTAAATAATGGCATAGAAAATTATTCAAGGTTTGATAGAGTTTGTACAGATTTCTTCAGAAGGGATAGCTGAGGAGTGGATAAAATGATGAAAAGTACTCCTGATAAAGGGGAATCTTAAGTAGCAAGAAGAGCAATTATTGAGTGCTAAAGGAAAAATAAGTATTTGGATAATATGCATGAGTTTAGAAAGGTCTCTGTTAAGTAACTATTTTTGATAAGAACCCCAAAGGCCAAAAACTAGTAGTCACAATGACTTAGGCATCAGAAAATAGAAAGGGGTGTTGCCAGACAAAGGGAGCCTATAACTAGAAAAATAACCAAAGATCCTATAGAAGTAATAGAGATATTTTGTAAATGCTATGAAACTCTGTATAGAGCAGAGGAATAAGTAATATAAGGAAAATCTCCAGGAGCAGATGGTATTCCTGTAAAAATTTGCAAGTTAGAAGGGAAAAAGTGATAAGGATTTGAAAGGTCTTTTTTAACAATATTTTAAAAGGAGGGGCAGTATTAGTATCTTGAAGAAAGCTGTGGTGGTTCAAAGAGGGCAAAGATCCTTTTAAATAAAACTTTATATAGACCAGTTTCAGTTTTGAACTATAATTATCAAGTATTTATGCCTATGCTGACTAAGAGAGTGGCCAAGGTTTAGCCAAAACTAATAGATATAGATCAATATGGGAAGACAAATATTTGACAACTTTAATAGAACAGTAATAATCCAAATGGAAGCAGAAAACAAGACAATCCCCTTATTGTTATTTTATTATTTATTATTTATTCCAGTTTGGTGACCGGGGAGGTCCACTGGGCTCAGGAGCCCGTTTTCAGTGGAGGCCCGGGGAGAAAAGCTCCACAATACAATGTTACAACACATAATGATAATGCAAGTAAAAAATACAAATAAAGTACAAAGATAAATTTGATTTGCATACAAAAGGGTTGAATTTCCAAACAGCTGATAAAATGCAGTCAATTAGGTAGTCCTTCAATTAAGCAACTAGGAGGTTAAAGAAAAATGTCCTGGAGGATGATAGGCAATAAGCATAGGGTTGGATGTAGATATTAGTTACATTAACCATGTATGACTATGAGAGAAATTGAAATGTATGAAGGTTAGCCAGGAGAGAAGGAAGAGGGAAGCTTGGGAGGTATAGAGTGAAGTGTGCAGTTACATTTTCTGTGACTATGCAGGTAGGAGTGGAGTTGTGTTTTGAAGGAGTGTAGGTTGTCACAGGTCCCCAGTGTAGAGGGCAGGGCATTCCATTTTTTAGCAAGGGAAAAGGAGAGTAAGAGCTGACCAGCTGGGCGCTTGGGTTTGTGGACGGAAATAAGGTTTTGGTTAGAAGATCTAAGGGGTCTGGGGAAGTATAAGGTTGAAGAATATTGGAGAGTGCAGGGCGGAGGGTGGGTTGAAATATTAATTTGTGGGCTGAGACAATTTGGAGGTAGTCTAGTTGATTGGGGAGTTCAAACCAATTTAAAGTTTGTAGGGAGGTGCAGTGATGAGAGAGGGAATTTGCCTTGGTGGCAAATTTGGAGATTTTATTGTAGCATACTTCCAGTTTGGCGGTTAGGGTCGATGATAGATTCGTAAGCAGAGGAGCACTGTATAGAAGAGATGGGAGGAGATATGTAGTGGCCAAGGTATGTCGAGTAGAGGGGGAGAGGAATTGATTATTTCTGTACAATAGGCCGAGTTTTATGTGGGTTTTCTTGATGTTAAGTTGGATAGATCATGATGCAGAAAAGGCATTTGATAGAGTTAGTTGGGATTTCATGAGTAGTACAGTGGGATTACTGGTGCTCCCAACAGAATAATGGGATTAATTAGGAAGATATATAAAGGGTTAAAGTCAAAAATCAAGGTGGGAGGGTTCCTGTCTGACTGGCTAGGTTTGAACAGAGGAATCGGACAGGGGTGCCCTCTTTCTGTTTGTTATCTTTGCCAAAGAAAATAAGGGACTCACAGATTCAAGGGTATAACTGGTATAGTATTAAAAGAAAAATTAACCTTATTCACAGATGAAGTTATTTTATATTTTATAAATCCAGAAAATGATATTTCAGTCTTGTGGAACATTTTGAGACAGTTTCATGGTTTCTTTCAGGATATACAATAAATGAGGATAAAACAAAGACTAAAGGATTATACTATGTTCCCACACTTGAACTGGCTGAGCAATACCCATAATTATTGGGGATATGATGAAGTGTGTAGGTGTTTGGATTAAAAAGGATACTATTATGGCAGTTAAGGATATGTGGGAAGAGACTAAACAAAACTTAAGTGAGAAGTTGAAAGCTGTTGACGATGGATATGTATAATAAGGTAGAACCAGCAAAAATGTTATTAACCCTTTAGTATTTTTTTCCAGGTTAGGCATGTTGTTGTCAACCAGAGGAGAAGCTGTGAATCATAATTAATAAAAAATTTAATGAATTTATTTGGTAGGGAAAAGGGGCAAGAGTTAAGTGAGATAAGTTTTTGCCCCCACAAAACAAGTGGTGGATTATGATTACCAGATTTGAAGGGATACTTTAGAGGTACACAGTTAAGGCTCATATACATAGCACAAGAAAAAGACTACAAAGCAAAATGTAAAGAAATGATGTTCCAATGGGGGGAGTTCATTAAATAATGAGAGAGTACAATTTGGATGCAACCACTTAAGAACAGTAAAACAATTCAGAATATTATATGTGCAAAGTCGAAGAAAATAATCTGAGAACTAAGCCAACAGAGGAATCGAGAAAACAGATTTCTACCAGTAGGAATGACTGTAAGTGGTGCAAAGAAACAGGCAAGGGGAAGCAAGAATTAATTGATGAAAATTAGTAAAGAAACCAAGGTATTGAGAGCATGTAGTTTTTTGGGCTAGAGGTATGATTCTCAATTAGGATGTAGGAGATCCTGGATTCAAATCCTTGATGAGTTCTCTGTTTTGCTGTTCGGGGTTGTTATAATGGTTAAGCTGTTTACCTCATAAACACAAGGTACAGGGTTTGATTCTTACATTTGGAAGGATAATTGGCAAGGCTTAAAAATGGCCAATAGCAGCAGATAGCCTAGTAATTACCTATGGAGAAATAAATGTATGGGTGTGAGGTGAGCAGCTAGGCTTTTTTGTGTCTAGTGGTCAATAGCCTATTAACAACCTATGAACCTTTGAACCTAAATAACTAGGAAGGAAACAGTCACAGAGTGGGATTAGGCCAAGCAGATCTTCAGACCATGTATTGGAAATTACCTTCCCAACTAGGGACTGATAACAGTAGTGGCATAGAAGAAAGGATAGCAATATGTTAAATGAAAGACCAGCTTAGGTCAAGAGTCTAGAACAGAATCTGCTGTAAAAAAAGATAATTAGTTGGCTGTATAAAGTAATACAAGGTAACTATAAGAATCAATCAAAAGAGGTTAACAAAGCACTGAAAAAATAAAGAAGAGGTTAATAAAGACTGGGAAATGGGAATGAAATGGCAATACACAAAAAAGTTGGGAGGATATTTGTATGGCTCCTAAGTATGCAGTAATATCTAGAAAGTTTAATATTTTTGCAAGGAAGTGTTTGCATAGTTGTTTTATTCCCCAAGTAGACTTCAAAGGATTTTTCCATTGGTAGACAGCAAATGCTGGACAAGTGATGGGAAAGAGAGAGGTAAATGGGAACTTGTTTTTTTGGGAATGTAACGAGTAGACACATTTTAGAAATTCCCTACAGGGTATTTTCGTAGAAATGTAGGGTGAGCAAATTATTTTAATTAAAGAAATACTTTTGCGCTAGGATATAGCAACTATCCAGAATGTACAAGTGGCCCAGACACTGGAGCAGCCAGCAAGCAATGAGAGAAAAAAAATCCAATGTCAGTTCACCTATTCTGAGGTGAAGAAGGAATTGGAAAGTGCTGCTGTAGGAGTACTATGAAAGGAAAAGAAAGGTCCTTTAAGGCAGGAATTAGATGGGAATTATGTAGCAGTTTTCAACGCTACCAGTGTGTGGAAGCATTTATCTATACTGGCTCAACATGGTTAGAATTGCATTATGCTATTCAGACATTGGTGGGGATAGGACCATAAGAAAACATCCTAACCCCTGCTTGGATGATTGTTGCTTGCCTGTTCTGATTTGCAGAATGTGGGTAATAAATACCATCAGGGTATGTAAACTTGAATGTCAGGATGGGAGGGGACCCAGGAAACATAAACCTTGTATTTAAACTTATTGGAAACACTCACCATCCAGCCCAATATCATATTCATGGATGACTTTAATTGCCCCACTATTAGTTTCATAGTTTCATAGTATAGTACTAGGCTATCTGCCCTGGGGCATTTGTAAGCCTAGCCATAGTGATGTGGCTTTTGCCACCCCATGAAATGGTACAAAAATGTACAGAATAAATCTAGAATACTGTGCCTCTGTCTAGTAGTGACACAGTGAAGGTCCCCTTATATAATAGAATTAGTTTACTGTGCCCCTGTCTAGCAGTGACACAGATGTGACCCCTGGGGTAAACTTACGATCTCCCATCCACTCATCAAGATTTCTCTTGAAGAGAGTCAGTGAGGGGCTCTGCCTAATACAAACTGGGATCCTGTTCCAAAGCATGGGAAGCCTCTGGGTTATGAATCTATCCCTCCAGCATGTCCTATTTATACTTGTGCCGAGGTTTAAGTCTTTAGCTCTCGTGGTCCTGATGGATTTGGATTTTTTGAGGTGGAGCATATCCATCAGATCCTGATTGGACATGGCCTTGTACGTCAGGCAGAGATCACCTCTGAGCAGGCGATATGCTACTGAATAGAGCTGAAGTTTCTTTAGTCTGGCAGAATAAGACATATGTTGGAGACCCTTGATCCTTTTGGTGAGGTACTTTTGTGGTCTCTCCAGCTGTTGCAAGTGCTGGGTGAGGTACATACCAAATGGGGCATTGTACTCAATCATGGGTCTGATGAGGGAGGAATATAGGGGTACAATGACATCCTTGGATCTGGATGTGAAACCCTTCATGATGAGGTGTGCAAGGTAGAATGTTTTTCTAACCACTTTGGCAACGTGGGTGTCAAATGAGAGGTCACTGTCTACTTGGGTCCCTAGGTCTCTGATTACTTTTTTCGTACTCAGTGGGTTGCTGTCTATGTGATAATTTGTGGGTACTTTGTTTTTTCCAAAAGGGATGACTATACATTTTTTGGCATTTAGTTTAAGGCCGTGACTACAGCACCAGTTGTCCGTTTCAGTGAGGCCTTTTTGTAGGATGTGTGTATCTGCTGGTGTATCGACTATGGCACCTAGTTTGCAGTCATCTGCGAACTTTGTCAGCCACAGCCCTCCCATGTTTGCTTTAACATCTGAGAAATAAATGCCGAACAAGAGGGGTCCCAGGACAGATCCCTGTGGGACACCACTTGTGACTGGCTTTGAGTCTGACATTGCTCCAGCGATTTTAACTTTATGGGTTCTGTCCTTTAGCCAGTTTGCAACCCATCTAGTGACATAAGGGTTTACTTTTAAGCTGTTTAGCTTATCTATGATGCCTGAGTGGGGTATTGTGTCGAAGGCCTTAGCCAAGTCCAGGTATGCTGTATGGACTGCTTTGCCTTCATCAATGGCTCTAGTGACTGTTTCGAAAAAGTCAACCAGGTTTAAAAGGCAGGATCTGCCCTTTACAAAGCCGAACTGGGTGGGGTCAAGCGTCTGTAGGTCCCCTATGTCTCTGTTTATGAGTTCCATAATGATTCTTTCCATAGCTTTGCAGACCAGGCTAGTCAAGCTTATGGGGCAGTAGTTTCCAGGTTCTGTAGAGGCATCCCCCTTGTGGAGTGGGACCACTGTTGCTGTGCGCCAGTGTTCAGGTACATATCCCGAAGTAAGGCTAAGGTTAAATAGCATTTTTATGTGTGGGTTTAGCTCCTCTTGGAGTTCACGTAACACGCACCCCGGGATACCATCAGGTCCCATTGATGCTGTGTTTTTTGCTTTGTTTAGGGCGGTTCTCACTTGGACATCTAAGATGACAGGGAGATTACATTCAGCTGGGATAAGTATTTCTTCTTTTGGGGGTGAAGGAGGCGAGAAATTTGCACTGAACCTGTCAGCCAGAATGTTAGCAATATCTGTGGGTTCAGTGTATTTTTTGTTGTTGTGAACCAACTCTGAGCATATCTGAGGGTTTCCGCCCAGGTTTCTAACATAGCTGAAGAAGGCTTTGTGGTTATCTTTAGTGTCCTGTCCTTAGCGATTTTTCTCTCAAAGTTTGCCTTGGATGTTTTTATGAGAGAACGTAGTTTTCTGCTAATGTTGATCAGAGATGTCTTCCCTTCATGGGATTTCGCTCTGATGTGCAGTAGCTTCCTTCTTTTATTATACAATTTGTTTATGGCTGAGTTCCACCAGACAGGACGCTTACATTTGGTGGAGAGGGACTTGGATTTGTTTGGGATTGCATGATCCATGCATTCTTGGAGATGTCCATAGAAAGCATTTGTGAAGGATTCGGCATTGTGGGATGTGGTATCCACTGGCACAGTGGGCTTAAAGGATAACATCTCAGTCTTAAGAAGAGTGAAGTCTGCTTTTGAGAAGTTTTTCACTGTGGTCTTTTGTGCTGGGGGTGGAGATGGGATATGTATATCCAGGGTGATTAGTTTGTGGTCAGATCTCACTAGTGAGGGGTATACTTCCGGTGTGGAGCATTTTGTCCCCATGTTTGTGATGATCAGGTCTTGTATATTATCTCCCCTAGTGGGAGTGGTGACTAGTTGTTCCAGTGCATTTGAATTTATGAATTCCAGGAACCTTTGGGCTAGGGTATTAGGGCTAGAATAATGTACCCAATCTATGTTTGGGTAGTTGAAGTCTCCCAGTATGATGGTATTTTGTGATACATTCATATCCTCCAATGTCTTCAGGAAGGCTGAGTGGGGTTCTTGAGATTGGGAGGGTGGTCTGTTACATGCTACCAGTTGTATAGCAGTTTTGCCTATGGTTAGTTGCACCTGTATGGTCTCTGATGCTTCATGTGTTGCTACTAACCTGGAGGTGTGGGTGTCCTTTATGAATATGGGCACTCCCCCTCCCTTTGTGGTTCGGCCCGGGTTTTGGGGCCGAAAAGCATGATACAAGGTATAGCCTGGTAGTGCTGGGGTGCTCTCAGGAGCCTTGAACCAGGTTTCAGTTACTGCACAGACGTCGATGTTCTCCATGCTGAGGAGTGCATCAAGTGCCTGCATCTTGAGATTTAGACTTCTGGCATTGAGCAGCATTACCCTTAGTTTTTTTGCATTTTTGATTTCTAAGGAGTTGGGTTTGTCTTTTGAGCCTTGCCTAAAAAAGGCACTATGGGGGTGGCAAGAGCCTTAGCCAATATCCGGAAGCCCAGTGGTGACAGGTGTAAGCCATCCCTTGCGAAGCAGCGTGGCTTGTCCAACATATCATCCCAGGCAGACAGACATTGGATCCCCTTAGAATGACACCAGTACTTGAGCCAATTGTTGAAGCTGATCATCTTGTCTTTGTATTGTGGTATCATTCTTGGTGAGGGCAAGATGCTGCTCAGGGTCAGGGTCATACCAGCCTGGGCTACATAATCGGAGAGCTCCTCTATGTCTCTTTATATGTAGTCCAGGGAGGTACGTCTCAGGTCATTCACACCAGCATGGACAATGACGGAGTCATATTTGTACTTGCTTTGGAGTGACCTGAGTGCGTGTGTTATGTGGCGGATCCTAGCTCCCGATAGACAGCTCACAGTCACCTTCTGCTTGTTCAGCCTGGTCAGTGGGACATCAGTGTGTCTGACTATGGAGTCACCTATTACTAGTGTATCAGGCAAGGTGTTTGGCCTTAAGGGCTGCGATTGGTCAACACACTGATTTATTGAAGTATGTGTTGCATGTGTTTTGTTTTGAGGTGGTGGATTTTTGGATGTCTGCTTTGGGAGCCTCTGTTGTTTTGGTAAGTTTTTTATTAGAGCCTCCGAGTATGTCTTTGTGTTTTTATGTGTTTGGTTTGCAGTTGTTGTAGGTCTATGTGGGACTAGGATTGTTGTGTGTGTGTTTGCCATCTCCTCCTGTCTGGTCATGCCAGCCCTGAGTTGAGAGAGTTCAGCCTCCAGTTTGGCTATATAGTTGCATCTCTCACATGTATTTGTGTTTGTTGGGAGGAGGAGAGGGTTGTCTGTGTACATGAGACAATTGTAGCATTGTCTCAAGATGCCCAGATTGACCAGCTGAACTGGAGACAACGCCAGTAATCTACCACTCGACATGCTAGAACAGTATTAACTGGGAATCTTTTATATGACACCAAATGTACAGACACAGAGATTCCTGTGTTTTGTAAACACAACCCCCCAGACAAGATTGTCAACACAGTTTAACATATTGGGTATTGCACTGATGAAGGCAAATATGCTGAAACTGATTGCTGATCTTTGGGTGATGTAATGTTTTTTCATCACATTGGATATCTGAAGAATAAAATATTTGACATGGAATGCTGAATTTTGAGTGCTGGCTTATGTGGTTTTTGGTTTACCCCAGATTGTCAATGCACTTTCCAGGGGTGCTACCATAATGCATCTGGTCCTGACTAATATGGGAGAGCGCTGCACACCCCATAGTGTAATGTCTTTCCTGGTAAGATCAGACCACAAAATGGTCTCCTTTGAAGTAAACTTAAAACCTGGACCCCCAGCTAATGCTGGAATATTCAGGAACTACTCTAAGGCTAACTTCCTGCTATTAAGTGATAGCCCGACAAAATTTCAGGCCCTCATAAACCCTGAAAATACTGCTGCCTATGCAGACCTATTCACAGAAACCCTATACAAGCATGTTAATAGCTGCATAGAGGCAGCTGTACCTAGCAGGAAAAAGTACAGAACTAATTAAAAAAAAGCCACCCTGGTGTAATCAGAAAATTGATAGGTTGTATAACAGAAGGAAGAAAATCATGGCAAAAAATTAGAAGGTGCAGCACACAGCAGGGTAAATGCACTCTCATCAAACTAAATAAACAACTCACAGAGGATAAATAAAGTCTGCCAAAACCAAATTTGATGTAAATTTTAACCTCCCAGGCCAAGGACAGCCAGAAAGCATTATTTAGGTTTGTCTGGAACCTCAAAGGCAATACACAGTTGTCTGTGCAGAGCTCATTGTAAATAGAGCCACCTATACTGAGCCAGAAGATATAGCAAACCTACTTGCTGACAAATTCAGATCCAGCTTCCCCCCCTGATTCCTACTCAGACTTCCCTCAGGAAATACCATCAAATGGGAACAGGTCCTTAATGCTCTCTCTAAGGCCAAGAACACTGCATCAGTAAGCCCAAACAGTTTCCCAGGATGCCTTCTAAATAGCATGAAACATGACCTATCACCCCTCTGGAATTGATGTTCAACTGTAGGCTCCAAACAGGCTTCATACCTCTTGAATGGAGAACAGCAACAGTCATTCCTGTGCACAAACATGGGTCATCTACAGAACATGCAAACTATAGACCCATAAGTCTCACTAGTCTTACATGCAAAGCCATGTAAAGAATTATGGAAATGATCAATAATGATATAGTAAATCTCCAGACACTAGACCCAACTTAATTTGGTTTCACCAAGGGCAGGTCATGCCTACTCAACCTGGTGGACTTCTCTGAGAAGGTCACCAAAGCAATGGATGAGGGCAAAATGGTTCACACTGTCTGCCTTGATCTGGCCAAGGCATTCGACACAATACCTCACTTGGGCATTGTTGACAAATTCAAGAGGGTAGGTACAAACCCATATGTCACCCAGTGGATAGCCAACTGGCTCACAGACAGGACCCAGGAAGTTAGAATTGGGGAGTCCATCTCTACAAAGAGGCCACTCACAAGTGGAATCCCCCAGGGATTGGTAAAGGCCAATGTCAGTGTTCACTGGCTGACTAAATTTGCAGATGATTGCTAATTAGGAGCTGTCATTGAATTCTATACAAATGTTCTCCAAGAAGGGCTGACACAGACAAATAACTGGTGTCGGAGCCAAGGACTAAAACTAAATGCCGAGAAATGCATAATGGTATCCTTTGGGAAGTCATCCACCTCTGTTAACTATCATATTGACAACACACCCCTTAGTGTTGACACAGTGGTCAAGGACTTATAGACAGTGATCTAGTCTTTGACCATCATGTATGTACAGTAGTGAGGAAATCATCCTGGGTTGCGTAAGAGAAAGGTATGGCATCTATAAGTCCAAGGAAGTCATTGTTCCACTATATTTGGCATTCATCAGACCTATCGCTGAGTACAGTGCCCCCTTTGGTATGTAACTAACCAGGTATATCCAACAATTGGAATGACCACAGAGTTTTCTCACTAAAAGAATACAAGGCATAAGTTAAATGTACTATGCAGACAGCCTCAAAGCCCTATCCCTGTATTCTGCCTTCTACAGGTTGATGAGGGGAGATCTCTGCTTGGCATACAAGGCATTGCCAGACCCCACAAGACAAACAACACCAGAATTACCCATTCTAAAGACTTAAACTTTGCCTGTGATATAAATAAGACCTGCAGAAGAGACAGGTATGTATCCCAGAGACTACCCTGCCTCTGGAACAGGCTTTGCATCCATATGAAGCGGAGTTCCTCCCTAACCCATTTCAGATGTAACTTGGACAGTTGGAAGGGGAACAGGAAATTCATCCCTTGATTGCCACCTGTGCCTGTAACGGACACAGACAACCTGTAAATGGTTCACCTCCCAGGCCCCTGCCTGTAAATGTTTCACCTTCCAAGCCCCTGCTTACAATTATGAAGGGTACCAGAGCTTGTCAGAGATTTGGGATGCATGGCTAGGCTTAAAATGGGCCTTGTAGTCATTAGCCTAGTAAATACCTATGAACTTATGAAAGTAATAGAGTAGACTGTGTGTTTCTGCTAATCATTTGGTCTTCAGTAGTGTATAACAATGATGTTCTGAACTGGTTGACAGGCAAACTACATGTTATTAATGGTAATTTAAAATGTATGAATTTTCTTGGCTGATAGGAAGAACAGATTCTAGTTAAGAGGAATAAGGACATTAATGGCTAGAGCATGTCTGGGTGAGTGGATATATGACAAGATTGTATTGTTTTATAAGTAATTCTGTTCCCTATCATATGCATGAAGGTACAAATACTACTGAATATGTGGGTCGAGGTTGAATTTGTTAGGATATGATGCTTTCCTCATGGACATTTTCTGTATTAATCTGTTGTGGGTGCAGTCATCATGTTTCTGTGTTTAAGTATTCTAGTTTTAACCTGAAGGTATTATGAGAATTTCCATAGTGGGGTTTAGATACATATTACAGTGTGCATGGTGGTGGTAGTGGAGGGTGGAGTAGAGTGTTTTAACATTTCCTGTGAATAAGTGTCTGTAGAGTAACGTATAAGCAAGTCCTGTGCCATTGTAAGGTAATCTGAAGTGCTACACTATACTTTATAGGACTCATAGGAAGTTCAAGGCTGGTAGTCTTGCGATCATTACACCTTGCCAGTTTACACCCATCTCAAGGAGGGCTAGGTCATTCAAGCCCGGGATGAATTTATGAATACCCATCTAATTATCCAGACCACATTTGAAGGAAGATAGCACACCTCACTGCTTTAACTGCAGAAGAAGTCTATTCCAGACGTAAGGGAGATACTGAGTAATGAATTTATCTCTACACCCTATTGTACTGATATACTGAAAAAGGTTTAAGTCCCCTACTTGGGTATTTATGGGAATGTTTGATTTCTGAAGGTACAGGGGACCTGGAATACTGAGTCTCTGATTACTTGGAGGGCATAGGTCTCCTATGAGGAGCCTAGAAGTCAAAAAAAGGTAGAACAGTGTTTCTATTTTTTTCTAGAGACTTTCCAATGGTTTGATATGTTTGGTGAGGTGCATCTCAAAGTGGACATTGTATTCTGTAATTGGTCTGACCAGTGCTGAGTACAAGGATGCAATAATATCTTTTGATCTGGATGGTATTCTTTGGCAATCAGCTGCTCCAAGTAGAAGGACGTCATGACAATCATTGCTACATGGTGATCAAAGGAATTGGGTTCCCAGGTCTCTAATTATATTTTCATTTTAAAGTGTGGTTTTGTCAGTACTATATGCTGGGTAAATGGTTTGGCTGCCAAATGTGACAATGTTGCACATTTTAGCATTAAATTTAAGCCCATTTCCAATGCATACGGCAGTTTTAAGTTTCTGTGATTACCTGCAGACCTGATTACTATCAGGTTTCAGTTTTTAGTCTGTACGCCAGAGATGTAAATGCTGAACTAAACCTGTCCAAGAACGGAACCTTTCGGGACACCTCTGGTCACCTTCATGTTCTGTCATGCTGCCTAGGCCACCAACACTGTGTAGATTCTGTCTTTTATCCAATTTGATGTCCCTTTTACCACAGGGAGGTCTAATAGTAATGCATTTAGTTTATTAATTATGTGCTGTCATATGACAGTATCAGGGTGCTGTCATATGCCTTGGCCAAATCGAGGTAGGCTTTGTGTACAGTGTGCACTCTTAACAATGTGTTGCCTTTTTAAAGAAGTTTGCCAGGTTCATTAGACAGGAACATCCATTTTCAATACCAAATTGCCTTGGCCAAATCGAGGTAGGCTTTGTGTACAGTGTGCACTCTTAACAATGTGTTGCCTTTTTAAAGAAGTTTGCCAGGTTCATTAGACAGGAACATCCATTTTCAATACCAAATTGCTGTGGAACTTGCCTGATGAGATTTTTAATGTCTGTGTTAATCAGATATGTTATAATATTTTCCATGGCCTTAGAAATGAGACTTTTCAGACTGTTGGGCCTATTGATTCCATGGGTGGTAGTAGGGCCACCTTCTTTATGGAGTGACATCATCAGTGCTGTAAGCCATCCTTTCAGGACTTTTATGGAGAGGTTCCACCAGGGCATGTTTATTACTATTTAACAAACAGTCCAGTATATTATCTTATCCCGTGGAGGAAGTGTTCTATGTCTTATACAGCATTTACAGTGCATGTTATGTTGTGATGATGGGTTGGGGTTGAGAGATTGGGGTATTTTAAGGCTTTGGATAGTCTTCTGAGGAGTGAAATTTGAACTTGATTCATTTGGTAATACATTAGAAATACCAAATGGTTAAGAGTAGGTTTTTATTATTTATTGTGAGTTGTATACATAGTTGAGGATTGTTTCTTAGATGTTTATCATATTGATCACTGCTGCAATAGTTCTTAACTATAAGAGTTATGTTCTGTCAGGATATAGCAGCCAGCTTTCAAAGCTTCAGGGCACCTTCCATGAGTATGTTTTCCTTTCGATGAGATGACTAGTAACTACGAACCTGTTTTCAGTTTGCCAACCATTCCCTTTTGCATATCATCAATATACCATTCATTTTTTAACTGTAACATATAGGTAATTTATTCTTCGAGGGCATCAGGCTCAGAATTTTTAGATGATGCACTGAAATGAACAATTGTTTGCTAGCAGCAAATTATTCATTAGTTACAGATCTCTTTAATGTGGAATTATTCAGATGACTGTTATTTCTGCAGAGATTGCGCATGTTGACTGTTATTGGTGGATTATACTGACAACAGTTTGAGTGGCCTTTTATGGTTGAAATGTCCTGAAATGGATAGCCTTGTCATTATTGGTTCATATATTGTTTTTCACTGCTTACTGGAAAAATGTTCAAAACTACAAATTTAAAAATCACTGTAACAAGTGGTGCTATATTAAACAACGAATATTTAATGTGCTCAGGAAGGTGAATCAAAGTGCACATGCATTTATGCATGGTCCTAAAAATGTGTGTAGGGGGTCCATGGTTTTTAAACAGCCCAAATCCACACTTAAAACACCACTGGCCAGATGTGTTTTCTATGAATGTGTGTTCCAGTACAGTTTCATTGAATGAGTTTCAAGGGCAGAGAAGTTTACTGTTTCTTATTCTAAGTTTGTTTTCACTGTAAAATTGTATTGTTTTGTTTAACAAATGGCTATCAGTATGTGTGGTCTAAAATTTGAAGTAAAAGCTTTAAATTAAGTCCAAATATCTGTAACTGTTGAAGAAGTCAATAAGATAATAGTATGCACATTGACAGATTTGAACAGTGTTTTATGGTATCTGGAGGGAGAAGCAAGTAATGGGACACTGGAATGTATGCTTAGTGGTGGGACTGATCCATTACCCTGCCGAGGGCCCCATTCAACCATGATCTGGCTCTGAAAGGGAGCACACTTTTCTCATGTCAGTTTAAAAATTTGTTTAAAGTAATTGAAAACCATTTGTTCTGTAGAGAAACTGTGCTGGTTTTATGTTTTGGAACTGGCATAGTGTTTTAAAATGTTTTTTTACTTTGTTTTTATTTGAGAAAAAGTAACGTTTAAAGAGTTTATTTTTATCAGCTTTTGCTGCTTGTTTTCTCTGGGAAAGGAGCACCATTTTTGGCTTTAACGTGGAATAAACTTCTGTTCCCATGATTGGTTCTTCTTCTGGCCACAAAAACAAAAAGTTAAGCAAACAGCCTTTGCCACCAGTGCAGGCCTGCAGTCTGTCTCAACCACAGGTGGGTGACTCTGCTGTGGCTATAGTTTGTTTTTCAGACCACTCACCTTTTACCCCAGATCCCACTGGTGTAGCACCTACAGCCGCAATGGACCAGGTGTTAGCCACATCCTCTGTTGCTGTTGGGGTCCCACAGTGGGAAAATGGAGAGCCACTCTTGTAGGTCCTGGGAGAGGAAATGGGGAGGGCTTCCCTGTTTAGTCAGAATGTTATGGCCATCCCTGGGGAAGCAGCTGGTGCCATTAATAACCCTGTTGACTCCATTTTTCCTGTCAAAAAGAAGCAGAAACTAAACGTACATCTACTCTTCCTCTAATTTCGAGATTTCCTCTAATTTTTTAGAAAGGAGTAGTTTACCGAGTCTGACTCAGGTTTTAATTCAGACTATTAAGCTGTCTTACAGGGTAGTTTCTGGTAAAAGAGAGATACCACTTAAGAGATTTAAAAAAATCTGAATCTGGACCAGAAGGTGAAGGAACAGATGCAGGGTTTTCTCCTCAGTTTTCTAATTCAGACTTAGAGGGAGAGCTCAGTTGCAGATTCTCCCTGGGGTGTCAGTGTTTTCAGTGAGAGAACACCAAGGTTTCACAGTCCCTCAGAAAATTCAATGCGGTGTTACATAAGGAATTTCCAGAACCTTCATTCATTCCCCCAGTTCTCTCAGCTCTGGAGGGTGTGTGTGTCACTGCTTGTAATTTTTCTGATGGTCATTCTTCTACCCCTAAATAGGCAGATAGAATGTAAAAGTTTTTATGCACTTTTGCCAAACCTGACCCAGCAGCTGTAACTTCAGTTAATCGTAATGCTGTCAAACATTTAAATAGTTCCAATCCTAATCTTTTTGACAAGGATGGAGAGATTATTGATATGTACAGGAAAAACTGTTTCTGCAACTTTGATTCTCAGAATGTTTTAATTATTAGACTTATATTTTAACATTTATTCTGACCAGTTGTAAAAGTGTGAGGAAAGTTTTGTCTGCAGTGTCTTCTTGTGGAGAAAAATCTGCTTTATATGATGTACTTTATTCCATTGTATAAGTCACTACTCATTGTTTACAGTGTATGCATGACTCAGTTGATAGTTCTTCCAGGGCTATAGCCACTGGTACTGTTATGGAGAGGTTTTCTTGGCTGCATTCACAGAACCTCTCAGGTTATACAAAAATTGACATGTAAAATTCTCCTTTGGACAAAGATTTAGTTTTTGGTTCCTCTCCTACAGAGGTGATCAAAAGGTGTGATGAAAGGGGTGAGCAGAAACACGAAATCTGTAAGATTTTTTCAGCCCCCTTTTTACAAATTTCCCAAGGGATTCTGTAACCCCACCCAGTTTTGAAAAAAATAAAAACAATTGTACATGATCAACAAAATGCTGGTGAACAGACGTTTAAGAGGAGATGATGGTAATTCAGGAATTCCCCCCAAACCATGGGCAGTCTGACAAGTCAGAATGACTGTTTAATGGACTTTGCCCCCCTTTCTGGCTGTCTTTTTTTTCCTTCAAAAAAGTCTTAATCCCCACTTTTTTCTTTGTCAACAGTTTCTGACAAATGGGTTCTGAAGATCATTCATCAAGGTTTGGCAGTGAGAAGAAATCCCTCCTTTTCTGGAGATAATTCCTTATCCATCAGACCAGACTCTTATTTCTCCCCTGTCCTTCAACATATGCCACCCAGGGAGTGATAGAACCAGTTCTTCCTTCCCAGGTTGGGGAAGGGTTTTTATTCAAGAATGTTTTTAGTGCCAAAGAAAGAAAATGCTTGTTGACCAATTCTGGATTTTTTTTCTTAACCTGTTTGTCATAGTGTCCAAGTTCAAAATGATGTCACTTCATAACCTGTTACCTCTTCTTCCTCATTCACGTTTCATAGTAATACTAGATTTAAAAGATGTTTATCATCACACCTCTAGTCATCCAGACTTCAGGCATTTCCTAATGTTTTGTGGATCTGGATCACATTATCAGTTCTCTGCCTTACCATTTGGACTAACTACTACATTAAGAGTGTTCACAAAGTATCTAACTCTAGTTAGAGCGCAGGCTATCAGCATTTTTCCATATTTAGATGACTTGCCTCTTTGTAGAGGGTTTTTTTCATAGTGTCAGGAATCTCTCACTTGGGTGAGATATCTGTTATACAAGCTGGGATTCCATGAGAACCTTCAGAAGTCTTTTTTGACTCTCCTTCACATAAGATTGTGTTCTTGGAGTGTCAGCTAGACACCTCAATTCAAATAGCTTTTCTTCCACAGGTAAAATGAAATCTAGATATATATCTATTTCTATGATTTTTCACTCTGACTTGTGTCACTGCAAGGGAATACCCCAGGATTTTTGATCTCATGTCATCTTTGATTCCCATTATACTCATGGTAAGCCTCTACATGAGAAAGATACAGTGATATCTGAAGTCTCTTTGGTCCCAGCACCAACATCCTTTGTCTTTTCAAATCCCAGTGCTGGAGTTTTGTCAGAAGAGAAATTTCTTGGTGAAAACAGCAAATCTTCTTAAACCCAGGTCTCCCTTTCTTGCTCTCTGCTCTAAAGCAGTCATTTACCACAGCTCCTCGAACTTTGTTTGGGGAGCAGTTTCAGGAGGAATAAAACTGCAAAGTGTGTGGGACACCAAGGACAGACACAAGCACATAAATATAAGAGTTGCTTGTCCTGATCAAGGCGCTCAACTCACTGAATCTTCTTTGGTCCCTTGGATCTCTCCAAGTTGTTACAGACAATACCACAGTCATGTAGTACATCAGCAAGCTTGAGGGAACCAGGTTGTACCCTTTTTTAGACCAGCTGTGCTAGCTTGGGATATAGCTTCACAGTACAGTTTCACTGAATAGGCATCCTTCATTCTGTCAGGGCAAAACTGAGTGGCAGACAGGCTGAGCAGAACAAAGGCAGACATTCAGGAATGGATACTATATAAGGGGGTCTTCAGGTAGACCTTTTTCCTCCTGTTTGAACAATCAGCTGGCAAGATTCTTCTCCAGGGCTCCATGCAAGAAGGCCTGGAAGACAGATGCCTTTTCCTTTCCTTTCCTTGGGTAGGAATGTTCCTGTATGGTTTTCCACCCTCTCCACTGATATCCAGGGTACTTCTAAAGAATTAGATGGAATCCTCCAAGATTATTGTGGACACTCCCCTCTGGACTAGGCAACACTTTCGTTAGTAGAGTAAAAAGAAGTAATATGGCAGGTTAATTTAAATGCTTCTTTACCACCCGATTTAAATGACCATCTGTCCATCAGCAGTGTGTTACATCTTTGCTCTTACTAAGTTTAAAACATAACAGTGCAGTAATTCTGTTATACATTTGTTTGTAATATTTTTTCTGATCTTGAGCTGATGTATTTGATTGTATTCTTTTCAATAGATCTTTGATAATAGATGTGAGAATTGTTAGTTGTCATTGGTGTGTTTTTTTAATGAATATTTATAAAGGGGTGACTTTCTATGTGTTTTTAGATCATATGATTTTATTAGAGGGTTTTTAAATGGTTTGTATTTGTAACAAATGTATTCTGAAGAAGTCAACTGATATACACTGACCAAAGCTCTTAATAAAAATATATTTTCCGTGATTCTGTTTACTTCATTGTGAGTGGTCTTGTGACCAATAGTATTTCTCCCTTTTTTGGAAACAGCCAGGGGCTGTTACCACAAGCTTCCTCACAGAATGGATCTACTCGCACAAGATCAGTGGTGTTTGATACACCCTGACCCCAGTCAACTTCTACTGACTGCCTGGATGCTAGGGTCTTAATTTTCTTTTGCCACCTGTTTGCTGAGGACATACAACTGGTACTAAAGGAGGCAAGAAAGTCTGCTATGAAAAAATCATATATTAGCAAATGGAAAAAGTTTTCTAGTTGGTGCCAACAACATAATCAGCACCCATTCGGGGCTAGTTGTTCTCTGGTTTTACTATATTTGTATGAGTTATTATCCTATGGCCTTTCGTAGTCCTCCATCTAGGTTCATTTATTAGCTATTTCAGCATGTCTGCCCATAGATCCGCCTCATTCAATGCATTCTCGTGTCAAAATGTTTTTGAAAGGGGTTTTAATTAAGAGACCGCTAAGAAAACTGCTGGCCCCTCCATGGGATCTTTATTTTGTGTTAGAGAAGCTAACACTTGCTCCATTTGAACCAGCTAATCTGGCTGACTTGAGGTTCTTAACATGTTAAACTTTTACTGATTTCTCTGGTCTTCAAGAAGAGAATCTGAATTGCAAGCTCTTATGATGAGTCAGCTCTGTCCCATTTTTCAATGGGACAGGGTGTCTTTGAGAACTAATGCTTCTTTTATGCCTAAAGTGGCATCCGAGTTTACTTTAAGCCAAACTGTACATTTCCCATTTCCTTTCCTAACCTAAAAGGAGGGAGGAAGGATACTCCATAACCTGTATGTCCACAGACAACTCATGTACTGTGCTGACAGAACTAAATATTTTCGATCTCTAGATAAGCTGTTCATTTCTTGTGAACATAAGAAGAGACAACCTGTGTCAAAACAGGCTATTTCTAAATGGCTCTCTCATGCTATTACCTTTTGTTATACTCAGCTCAGCAAAACTGTCCAAGGCAGGGTCAAGGCCCACTCTACCAGGGCCTTTGGCTTTATCTATGCCTTTTTGGAAATGGTTGGATTCTAGAAGTATTATAGAAGCAGCAACTTGGTCCTCTATATTTGTTTACAATACATTACAAATGTAATTCCTTCTCTAGATCTAGATCTAGATCAGGCTTTGCTAGAACCATTCTCCAGGGGCTCCTGGACCCATCCTCTTCCACTTCCCAAGTATGGTAAGCTAGGGTAATCTACCCATATAGCTAAGGCTACTGCAGCAGTGATCAATATGATGAACATAGTACAGTTATGTAAATAAACTTTCCATAACAATAAATGTTCGACTGTTTACTGATGCAGTAGCCTCTCCCTCTGCATCCCCTTTGTTTTGTGGTGTGTTTTTTTATGCTGGGGGTGAATACTTATTTTTTTGTTTTTCTAGCATCTTCCTTTCATGGTTCAGCCTCCATCTCTGTTGGCATGAAAGCTCTGAAGGGCTTAGTGCCCAAATGTGTGTTTTAGTCAGACTAACTCAAGCTGAATAACGGTTTGGATTCATGGAAGGTGACCTGAAACATTGGAAGCTGGTTGGCTGTTTTATCATTGGAAGGATGTAACCCATATAGCTAAGGCTATTGCAGCAGTGATCATTCACATATCGACTGTTATGGTAAGTTTACTTACACAACTGAACTTTTTGTAACATAACTAATGAAAGACTTGTAATTTTCCATGACTTCAGATGCAAACCTGAGGTCATGAGTTGCTTTGGTTGGTTTAATACTCTCATTGAAATTATTAATCATATTCCTAATATTTTGCTTGAATTCAGGGTCTTCAGATGTGCTGTATACTCAGAGGTTTTCCTTTTATAGTAGATTTTATTTATGACATTGGGTCACCAGAGTAGTTTATTTTTAAATTTCCAGTTTTACTTGGATCTAGAATGGCCTGCCAGATGTTCTTCGTGTTTCACTGTTGCAGTCATTACATTTGGGTAATCTGCTGGCAGGTTGCCCTCAGTCGGCCTGAATTCCAGAGTCTTGGGTCCTGTGTTGGTTGCTGTCTCCTCTTCCATGACGTCAGGTCGTCAGGGGTATAAAACAAGCAGCCGATGCCATTTTCTTCAGTCTTTCTTGCCACGCGGTGCCCGAGGCAGAAGCATTTCACAAGTGCCGGTTGGCCGACTCCTGAAATATTCGAGTTTGAGTTTCAGAACCGAAGTCTTCACTAAAGCTAAGTACCCCGTTGGGGAAACTTTTTTCTTGTTCCATACCGATGTCAGAAAAAGTTAATAATTGTATTACTTGTGGGAAGCAATTACCTCATAAGGATTACCATTTATACTGTATTCCTTGCCTAGGCCCTGATCACAACGTGCCTGGCTGTTGGTTTTGTGCTAGATTTAACCAACGCACTATTAAGCGTCGGTATATTTTTGCCTCAAAGTATTTTGGAAACAGATTTAACTACCCAGAAATGTCGTTGGATAGCAATCTGACTACCGGAGTAGATAAAAAACGCAAAGAAAAGGACAGAGACAGACAGTCTAGGTCCAAAACCGACGACAAAGCTTCTCCTAAGTCAGTCGCCAGTTCACCGGTACTCAGTGAGGCACTTTCCCAGCCCCGATACCTGCTACTGTCAAGTCTCAGGCCTCTACCGAGACCCATGTGGAGTCCAGCACGCCGCGAGATACTCAAAGTATTGGACCCACAGATGTATCTCCCTCGGATGGGTCCAGAGCCGCTGAGCAGGCACCGGCTTCTGAGGGTGTATTCAGGCCTCAAAATTTTTATCTCAAACCGACGACAGCTGCAAAACCAAAGACAAAAGCAACTTCTAAAACTAAAAAAAACGACGCATGAGCCACGTGCACAGGCCGCTATGCCTAAAAAACAGATGATCAAAATGGCTGAAGACCTTATTACCTTGATCAGGGGTTCCCATCCCCCTCCTGATAAGAGGCCTAGGCAAGACACTGATTATGAATCTTCAGATCAGGTTTCTATTTCTTCTGATTCCTCTTCTGATCAGGAATTATCTATACCTCCCTATGAGGATTCTGATGCAGAAGAGTCTATAGCATCTGCATCACCTCTTGAGGATTATTCATTTGGAGAAACCTTGCATACTTTGAGGGAGCATTTTCACTGGGAGAGTCAAGATTTCTCAGAATCAAAAAAGAGGCTCATGGATTTCCTTCTTCTCCCTCAGCACAGGCCTTTAGCCATACCCCCTGTTTTAGATATTGTGGATGATGTGTTTTCAAAGTCAAGCTTGACAATTGACTCCTTACCTCTGGCTCCCAGCAAGCCTGACAGATATTACAGGGTCCCTGACTCACACACATTTTTATTTAGAAACCCTGCTGCTGATCCTGAAACTATTTCACAGGGTCCAAAGGGAGTTAAGGCCTCAACACCAAAAAACCCTACCCCCTCTGACAGAGATTCAAGGGCACTGGATAGATGGGGAAAAAAGGTTTATGCATCTGCAACCTTGGCAATTAGGGCCTTAAACTGCCAGTTTCATATGCTCAAGTATCAACAACATGTTATGGGATTGCTGAAACAGAAAATGATGTTGATTTCTGAATGTGCAAAAAATAAAGAATTGCAGGAATTATTGCATGCAGCTGAACAGGTTAGAAAGCATACTTTGCAATGTGGTTTTGATTTCTTAGAGGCCTCCTGCAGGGCCACAGTTACTGGATCTGTGATTAGGAGGCATGCCTGGCTAAAAGAGCAAAATTTGCCTGATCATGTTAAAGCTAAATTACTGGATGCACCTTTACGGCATGATACTCTGTTTGGTATTAAGGCAGAAGAGGTTTTAAAGAAAATGGAAGACAAAGCTAAGTCTATGCAAACTGTAAAGGACTTCTTACAAGTGCAGCCACCAAGATTCAGTAGACACTGGCCTACAAAAAATTGGTCCTTTCCTGTGTCAGACAGAGCTCAAAGGGGTAAATCCAGATGCCCTAAGAGTTCCAGATATCAGGCACAAGATTATTACAGGTCAAAGCAATGGGGTGCTTCTACCTCCAAATCTGGAGGAGATAAAGCGCAAACCTACAGAAAACAGTCCCAATGACTTCCCTCTGCCTTCACCAAGCACTTACCTTTTGGCAGCACCCTTAGGGGGAAAATTAGCACTTTTTGCTCAAAACTGGCAGTTAATAACCCAGGACAAGTGGGTGCTAAACGTAGTATCACAGGGATACAGATTCCATTTCCATACTCTGCCAATGGCAAACGGTTGGCTGGATCTACTAAAAGATCAATGGGCAGAGGCACAGAAACAGGTTACGTCCCTCATGGATATGGGGGCCATTCAGCCAGTACCAGAACAGGAAAAAGGACAAGGTTTTTACTCAAGACTGTTCTTGGTACCCAGAAAGGACAAGGCCTGGCTGCCAATACTGGATTTATTAATTTTGAACACATACCCGGACATTCAAAAATTCAAAATGCTGACTTTGCAGCAGTTTCTGCCCATGCTGGACAAGAATGCTTGGCTGGTGACATTAGACCTTAAAGAGGCATACCTCACTGTCCCAATAAGGCAATTGTGCAGAAGATACCTCAGATTCAAGGCTGGCTTAACGCATTACCAATTCTCTGTACTGCCCTTTGTCTTATCTACTGTGCCCAGGGTCTTTACAAAGTGCCTGGCACCAGTAATTGCTTTTTGCAGACAAAGAAGTATACAAATATATCCTTACTTGGACGACTGTCTCATTCAAGCAGAGAACAAGGACATTCTTCTTCAACACCTGCCATTTGTGAAAAGGCTTCTAACATGCCTAGGGTACACAATAAATGAAAATAAATCACAACTGGTATCCTCTCAAAAGATAACATTCCTGGGTGCAAACTTGAATACAACTGCCCAGATTGCTTACCTCATGCCAGACAAACAAAGGCAACTGACTACTTACTTCAAACTGATGGCAACAAAAACCCAGTTATCTGCAAGACAAACTCTGCAGGCTTTGAGCTTTATGGCATCCTGCATCCTACTGATTCCATATGGAAGAATGCATATGAGGAAACTTCAGTGGTACCTAAACAGTTTATGGAGTCAACATTGTCACAGTCTGGAAACAATGATTCCTCTCATTCCTTGCCTACAACAGGAGTTTCTATGGTGGGCAAATGCATGTCACCAAAACATGGGACGGGCCTTCACTCTACCCCCTGCCAGCCAAACCTTAACAACAGACGCATCGTATTATGCCTGGGGGGCCCACATGGCGGGAAGATGCATTCAGGGCATATGGACCCCAAAACAAATGCATCTACATATCAACCAAAAAGAGACGCCAGCTGTTCAAAATGCCCTGACAGCCTTCAATGACTTACTTCACCCAGGACAACTACTGGTAAAGATCGACAACACCACAGTTATGTGGTATATAAACAAGCAGGGGGGCACGCACTCATACCACCTTTGAAGATTAGCCATGGCATTGTGGGACACAGCTTTGACTTACCATATACATCTTCAAGCTCAGTTCCTGCCAGGAAAACAAAATACTCTGGCAGACGATTTAAGCAGAAACCTTATGGACCCTCACGAGTGGAAACTAGATCCACAAGTCTTCAGCATGATAACAAAGAAATGGGGGAGCCCGGACATAGATCTATTTGCCTCTCCTCAAAATTATCAATTGAAAAGATTCTGCACAAGGACTTATCACAGATAAGCATGGAAAGTGGACGCCCTATCCTTCAGTTGGAAAAACCTACAGTTTACGCCTTTCCTCCTCTGCCTCTTCTTCCCAGGGTCCTACTAAAAGTCAGACAAGAGAAACCAAAGATGATACTAATTGCCCCGGACTGGCCCCGCCAATACTGGTAACCAGTCCTAAGGAACTTGTCTCAATACCCAGCTTGGACCTTACCTCAAAGACCTCAACTACTGTCCCAGCAAAACAATCAGATCCTGCACAATCAACTCCAGACACTGAACCTGGCAGCATGGCTGATCATGTAGTTATACAAACAACACCTCTCAGTAAAGCTGTGATAGATGTCATTTTGGAAGCCAGAAGGCCTAGTACTAGAAAATCTTATGCTGATAAATGGAAGAAATTCTGTGCTTGGAATCAAGCACAAGGAACTGATACAGCAGAACCAAATATTCCTCAGATATTACAATACTTGACTGAGATGCTTGACAAAGACCTATCTTTCCCATCAATTAAAATCCATGCCTCTGCCATTTTGGCTCATTACAATACAGAGCCACCAATCTTTTCTCATCCTTTACTAAAGCAGTATCTTCGAGGAGCCAAAAATTTAAGGCCTCCTAGAAGATCACCAATACCTGCATGGGACCTCAATTATGTGTTGGAAAAGCTCACCCTGCCTCCATTTGAACCAGCTGCTACTGCTGATATAAAGTTCTTGTCATGAAAAACAACTTTGCTACTAGCAATTACTTCAGCAAGAAGAGTCTCAGAGCTACAGGCCCTCATGACTGTGGAGCCTTTTATCATATTTTACCCAGACAGGGTGTCTCTGAGGACAAATCCTTCATTTACAAGACAGAAACCTGGCTTAAACCCACTATCACTGACAATGAAATATTACCCCCCCCCCCACTACAATATAATAAGACTTGACCGTAAAGTGAGAAAAGGAGGTGGAGTAGCCATCCTATACAAATCCTCTCTAGAGTTAACTACAATTAACAACCCCCCTGACCAAGTAACTACCAACACCGAAACAATAATCTCAAGAATTCAGCTCAACAAAAACAAAGCTATAAATATAGTATGTAGTTGTATTCCTCCAGGTAATAGCATAAACACCTTAGAAAGCACACTCCAGTGGTTATCCTCCTCTCACCCCCAAGAAACAATCATACTTGGAGACTTCAACATCGACTGGACAACTTGTTCAGCACTTTTCCCAACCACCCATATCAACTTACGTGGTTTCTCCCAAACTATTACTACCCCCACCAGACTCAACAAATCTAACAAAAAGGAAAGCATTATAGACTGGATCCTAATAAATAACAATCCTCAGTTGTACAAAGCAGGTTCCCTACCCGAGGATATGAGTGATCACCTCCTAACCTACATATTGAGAAAAAAAGAAGACATACCCCAACAAACCACCTTTATAACCCGCAGGTATACAAAGAACTTTAACCTAAACAGTTTCCAATCTGATCTAAGCCTATGCAGATGGGCCAAATGTAAAACACTACCCCTTGACCAAGCAGTGGCAGAATTCAACACCACCTTCCTAGCCATCTTAGACAATTACGGTCCCAAACATAGATTTAGAACCAAAAATAAAACAGCACCATGGCTAACCTATACTACCAGACAAAAACTTACTTCTAGACATAGAGCATGGACCTCATGGAGAGCCACCAAATCCCCACAAGCCCACATAACATACAAGCAGATTAGAAATTAAGCTAAAAGATCTATTATGTTAGACAAGCAAAACTACTATTTCAGCTTACAGCAAAAACACCAAAATCAGCCTCAGAAATTCTGGTCAGGTCTGAACAAACTACTCCACCCAGGTAAATCTTCTACCCCCACCCCCTCATCAACCTTAAAACTACCCCCTGAATCAGTAGCAAATACCTTTAACACTTTTTTCACTGAAACCGTCAAATCCCTAGCTAATAATCTATCTCCCTCCTCTTCTTCCACTACCTCACTTATTCATATGATTGCCTCGCCCTTAAAACTAGAGCCTATCTCCACAGACTATATCAAATCTTCAGTTGAAAAATTAAAACCTACCACCCTTGCAGCCGACCAACTTACCGCAGAATTCCTACAAAAGGCCGCTAAAGTAATAGCATACCCTGTCTCCATCTTAATCAATCGTACTATCCAAGAATCCTACATCCCCTCCATCTGGAAAATCTCACACATTCTTCCACTTCACAAAGGAGGGAACTCCATAGAACTCTCAAATTACAGACCTATTGCAATTCTATCTCCCGTAGCCAAAATAATGGAGAAATGCATACAGAAACAACTATTAGCCCACCTCACCCACAACTCTCTCCTAGCCTCATCCCAGCATGGTTTTAGATCAGCCCACAGTACTACCACTGCCCTTCTCTCCTTCTCTCACACAGTAAATCACAACCGTAATCAAAATCTGCTCTCCTCTGCCGTCTTCCTCGATCTATCTAAAGCATTCGACATGGTTAATCACAGCTTACTCTTAGACTCCCTCAACTCACTGTCCATAGATAAATCAGTATGTAACTGGTTCCACTCATACCTAAACGGTCAACAACAAGCTGTCTTGTGGAAAGATAATCTATCCCCCCTTCTACCTGTGACTCTCGGCTTTCACCAAGGCTCCATTCTAGGTCCCCTTCTTTTCTCTATATTCATCAATGATCTGCCCAAAATTATGCCACAGGCTACCTCCATACAGTACGCAGACAATTCCACACTAATCTGCACTGCCTCTACTCCAGCAGAATTACAATCCTTAACCTAGTCTACCTTTAACAAAGTAGAAAACTGGCTTAATAATTGTTTACTCCTACTGAACCCAAATAAAACCAAACTATTACTTTTCTCCCCCACCTAAAAGCAAACACCACCAATATTTACAGTCTCTTCAAACAATGGGACCACAATTTCTCCTGAACCGAACACCAAACTACTAGGCATAATCATTGACAACAATCTGAATTACAATGCCCATATAGGCAAAACCATAAAAACAGTAAATAAAAAAATAGGATCCATGTATAGGATAAAGAAATTTCTTACCCCAACTACCAGAACCACCATAGCTCGCACACATCTTCTCTCCTCCCTTCTCTATGCCTCACCCATCCTTACTAATCTATCTAAATCAAACCTCAACAAAATCACCAGCTGCTATAACAATATAGCTAGATTCACCACCGGCTCCACATACAGAACCCACCATTGTAATAATCTTCACAACCTAGGTTGGCTAGAACTACCCAATCAAATATACTATAACCAACTCATAGTTGTTCATAAAATCCTCTACCAACCTACCAGTACCCCAATTCTAACTAAAATTATCACCCCCTATAACAACCTAACATCCCTCCGCTCATCCAGCAGAATGCTAGTACAAACAACCAAAGCAAACAACTCAGCTGGAGATTCTTTGTTCTCCAACTCTACTGAGAAAAAATGGAACTCCCTTCCTCCACATATAACCTCTAACAGCTCCTTGCCTCAATTCAAAAAAGCTCTAAAGACACACATGCACAAACTCTGGCTATGTCCATGTCTAAACCCCGACTAAACTAAACAAAAATGACACTGAGCCAGTAAAATTAGTTATGCTCCTATCAAAACCCCAACTAACCCAAAAACATAGTAACTAACTTATTAATCATATCAAAACCCCAACCAACCCAAGAACATAACTAACTATTAGTCTTAACTCACAGATGTGTCTTCCAACTCCTCCCTCTACGACCTATTTTTTCAGCCCACACTAAACAAATCCCACCCTAAATACCCTTTTCTTTCTTATCTTCCTTGCTTTCTATCTGAATATGCTTAACTATCAGACACACCCCTTCTAAAAGAAAGTCTTCTCTGAATTCATTGCTTCAAAGAAATGTCTCACCTATTAGTAACCTACAGATGGCTTTTATCTTTGAACTATTGTTAACTTCCTAAACAAATTACAAACTGCATTTTCCTCTCTTTAATTTGTTAACTAAAACTTTATAAATAGCTGTATTGCTACATTTTAAACATCTTGTAACCTACATTATTATTTGTTACTAAATATCAACACTGTTATGTTGTTGTTACTAAATGCTTTGATAACATGGAGCTTTTCTCCCCGGGCCTCCGCATGTATCCAGTCGGATTTTCCCGGTTAACAAATGTAAAATAAAATAAAAATAAAATAAAAATTTATGCCTAAGGTGGTTTCCAGTGTGGCTCTTAACCAAACTATTCATCTGCCAACCTTTTATCCAAATCCGCAGAACAAGGGGGAGAGAATTCTGCATTCCTTGGACGTACACAGACAGCTAAGATTCTACTTGAGCAGGACTAAAGCTCTAAGAAAAACTGAGCAATTACTAGTGACATATGCTGCAGGATCAGAAGGAAAGGCTATTTTAAAGCAGACTGTTTCAAAGTGGATAAGCCACTGCATTCTTTTCTGCTACTTACACCATGGCAAACCTTTGCCCAAGGGCATTAGGTCTCATTCCACCAGAGCTGCAGCTACTTCAGCAGCCTTTCTCAGAGGAGTACCAACCAAATACATTCTAGAGGATGCTACTTGGAGTTCTGTTCACACCTTTACAAAGCATTATCATTTGCCTCTCTACTCTAAGTCCAGGGCAGGCTTTGCCACTGCAGTTCTGCAGGGTCTTATAGCCACACGTAATGCTGTTTAGCTCCAGCCTCCCATCCATAGCTTTGGGATTCTACCCAAATGTAATGTCTGCAACAGTGAAACATGAAGAACATAGTACAGTTGTGTACACTTACCCATAAATGTAAATGTTCGAGTGTATTCACTGTTGCAGTCCAGGTTACCCGCCCGCCATCCCCCTTTCATTCTGGAGTTTCCTTCTCTAGCTTCTACAGCCTATGTGGTGTATTTGCTTGTAGTTGAAGGTAAAGTTTGTATTGATGCATGTATATATAGTTTTTATATATATATTTTTGCTACCTTTTTGGGGGCACCTGACATCTGGGGCAAGAAAAACTAAAGAAAATGGCGACAGCTGCTTGTTTTATACCCCTGACGACCTGACGTCATGGAAGAGGAGACAGCAACTGATGCAGGACCCAAGACTTTGGAATTCAGGCTGACTGAGGGCAACCTGCCAGCAGATTACCCAAATGTAATGACTGCAACAGTGAATACACTCGAACATCTACATTTATGGTAAGTGTACACAACTGTACTTTATATACATTTATTTATATGGGTTTTAAATTCTTTTGCAAATCTGTCTGCTGAGGTGATGTCTGGAGTGATGCTGTTATGAGTGACTTTAAAGACTTCATCATAGAATTTGAGGATTGTTATGCACTTGAAATTTTTGTATTTCAATGTATTGATTTCAGAGGGTTTAGATAGTTTGAGGGAAAAACTTAGTGGTTATGGCCTGATTTAATCAGAGAGGGAGTTGCATGTGGAGTTGTGCATGATACTACATTTGTATGTACCAGGTCAAGAATACTTACCTTCTTTTTGTACTAATAGTAATATTGGCCATTGAATTGTTTATTTATTTGTTCATTAGATTATAAAGAATCAGTGCATGTCTTACATGAGAGATGTAAGTACTCCAGTCAGTTGATAGGTTGTTAGTCTCCCAGAACAACAGAGTTCTTATTTATGGGAAGTCAATCTGTGATGATTAGGAACGTGACATAACCTTCCAAGGTCATGGAAGGTGCCCTGTAACAGGTGTTAAACTGATAGTTGTTTTAGTTTATTGTGATCTGGAATAAAATATGTTCCATTTATGTGGTCTCTAGGAATCTGGCTACAGGTGATGTGGTCTTTGTACGGACACCTCACTACAGTTGCCAATGGCTCTGAAGACATTGTAGGTGCTAAAACTAGATATAGAGGGAGACCTTTCTGAGCATTTAAACCATGTTTCAGTCATTACACATGTATGGATGCCTTCCAAATTCTGTGGCTCCTCAAGTTCAGCCAGCTGCTTGCTTCTGGCATTGAGCTGAGTAACCTTAATCTGATCCTGTTTTGATACTGATATTGATATGTGTGCTAAGTTGGAATGTTCAGTAACTGCACTTTGCCAAAAAAGGTAATATGGGATTAGCAAGGGCTTTAGCTAGTGTGCAGAAGTCTTTGAACAAGCGGAGCAGACCATCACTTGCAATGCAGGTAGGGCTGTCCGGTATCGTGTTCCATGCTAACACATACTGGATCTCCCTAGAATGACACCATTTATTTAGTTAATTGTTAACGCCAATCATCTTTTTTTTTTTTTTTTTTTGTACCTAGGCATCAGTTATGGAGAAGGGAGAATTCCAGTCAGTATCAGGTTCTATATTTGTGATTTGCATACAAAGCTTGGTCAAGTCTCTCTGTATCTTCATCAGGATTTTTCACCCCAAGTCATTCACCAGCTCCACACCTACCATGTCACAGTTATATTTGACTAGTGCAGGAATGTTAAGGACTCTTGAGACATCTGAGATTCTTGCACCTGAAAGGCATCTCACTATCACTCTGTCTTTGTCCAACCTAGTGAGTGGGGAGTTTGCATGTCTCATTATAGTGTCACTAATTACTAAAACATTTTTCTGTGTGGTGTGATCTGGTGTACTGGAATTGAGGTCCTTCATCTCACAATGACGCTTTGTTAAAGGTGAAATATTATGTGATGTTATGTTTGATTTTGATTTTTGGCGAGAATTGACCATTACAGGTCTGGGAGGCTTGCATAAGGATTTATTCACAGTATCAGCATATGGGTGTCGGGCTGGCAACTCAGCACCATAAAAATCGACTGCCAAGACAAGCATCAGCATATGACATATTATGTATCAGGGAGAGTTGGGTTCATAGAATTAGGTGTGTTAGTGCGATACTTATTGTCTGTGTTTTTTGTCCGGGTGAGGTCTTTTAGTTCATTTGTGTTATATATGGCAGAACAGTTACTCTTAAGACTTACTTGACAGCAGTTTTGCCCACTGTATGCTTGGTTGTGTGAACAGAGTATATATTTGTTAGTCTGTTAATAGGTTTATGGGCATGAGCAGTATTTTTGAGAATATGGTGCTCTTCATGTGGCTGGCTGCCACATTAACTTGGCTTGGAATGCTGCCAGTGAACATGCTCACTCCTTGAACCTACTTTGAGTGAATAGCATGGGCTACACATTCTGGGATGGAAATCCATTGGCTACAAAGTAATTGTTTGTCAAAGTACAAATTTCACATTTAAGTTGAGAAAAAAAACTGCAGCTGACAAATTTCACAGTTTTGGAACTTGCAAAGTCTGCAACAGTTGTGTGACCATCAAGTTAGTATATGCAAGTATGAGTGTGTGTAACCATAGAGTTAGTGAGTTCAAGTAAAAGAGAGTGAAAGAGGGTGTTTGTGTGCACATACGCACACTTGTAATAAGATGTAGCTTCTTATTATTGGCCAAAATGTCTTATCTTGTTTATGTTGTGCATACTTTATATTTTATTTATGTTTCATGTTTCCATTTGGAGTCTTTAATATGGCTAGTTTGCTTCCTCAGTGCCACTCAATGGTTGTGCTTCAGATTGCAGGATTTCAGTAGTGTGGCTTCAGTTTTTGACATGAAGCCATGCTGTTGTTGGATCAGTAAATTGAAATACTTTTGCATTTTTTTTCCCAAAAGTAATGTTAGTAGCTGGTAATATACAGGCAATTGTAAGAATTGAAAAGGGTTACCCCTTAACTTTTAGTGGACTTTTTGACTAGCCACCCTGTATTGGCTGTATGACATGTGTTCTCCATTGATGCCACTCATTATTTTGTGTCATGGGTAGGATATGGTAATGTCCATGTAATAATGTGAAAACCTTGGTGAATAACATAAATCTTCATGCAACAGCTAGCTTGTATCACTATATGGGGCTGCTTAGAGTACTTAATGTGACAGGATCACAGGCCATACAAATGAATACTTTGAGGTTTTGGACTGTTTACTGTATACAGATCATAGATGGGTTAACCTTCACCATGGCTTTAAGGAGTCATAATGGGGATGGTTTGGGTTACTGTAATCTTATTTGGCCCCATGTTATTGTGTTAAGTTTTTATTTTCAGGTAGCTTTTGTCTCCTCTTATGTAGCAATGGATTCTTACATGGTTGATTAATAGACAACTGTTGTAAAAAGGAATGAGTGCATCATTAGCAATAGTGAAAACTGCTATAAAAGTAATATATTTCAACAACTAATTAACAGTTATGTGTTTGCTTATGATGTGTAATAGGCTCATCTGGTGTCAGTTTGTTCTGCAGATCTGGTTACTGCACTGCATGCTAAGTGGCAAGGTGGCACCACTTCCTGGCAGCAAACTAGAATCAATACACCCTGTCCTTGGAAGCTGGCCATTTTACTTGTAGGAGTATTGTTCACGGAGTGTCATCATTGTGTCCTTTGTTTCAAATTTCTTAGATCTGCAAATGATTCATGTTCGGGTACTTTTTTGTATTATGGGTTTAGCTGTTGTATGTTGCTTCAAGTTGTCACGTGTCACTCATTCAAAATACAGGAGCACTATTCTTTGCAAAATTGTTGTGCCAGATCCAGTTTTAGACTTAGTATAACAAAGGTCATTTGATAACTGTGTTCCATTTCAGGGTACAAATGTAGCCTAGTTGTATGCAGGTATTTGCTGCCATCTTAAAAAGTTTATATCCTTCAGGGACTAGTGGTAAGTTATTGTCCAATTAGTGCCATTGTTAAAAAAAAAAAAAAAAAAAAAAAACTTTCACCAAAAACGAAAATGGCAGCCCAAACTGGATTTTAAATATCTTTACTTCAATTCTGGTACCTTGGCCTTCGCCTTCAAATGGAATTCCATTTGAAGGCGAAGGCCAAGGTACCAGAATTGAAGTAAAGATATTTAAAATCCAGTTTGGGCTGCCATTTTCATTTTTGGTGAAAGTTTTTTTTGTTTAACAAGCTGGTTGCAGTTAGTAGTGTGTTTTTTGACAATTAGTGCCATTGACCAGCTTTAATGTGATTCCACTTTTCTTTGAAACCAGGTTTTGAGATCTGTGATACTTTTTATTAAGATTTTCATTGGTGGTCACCTAGTGGAGAGTGATTCTTTCACTTACTGTGAGTTGTTATGTTATAATATGGCACTAATCGTTTTAGTGTGGAATGTGAATAGGCTGATATTCATCATTAAGTGGGCTCAGATGATGATATATATGTATTACAATATTTTCACCTGCAGTTGTACATTTACAGGAAGCATATTTGGAAAAGGGTGAACAAGGATTGCTCAATTTTGAATATCATGAGTGCGCTTTTTATCCATCATCAAGGATCAAGAAAGAGAGGTGTATGTAGCCTTGTTGCTTTGTAGTCATTTAAAATATGAGTGTTTGATAAAACTTCAGACAAAGGAGGGAGAGCTGTCTGCATGAAAAGTTTACTGGGACTGTGCTAGAATTACTGCACTTGTATGTATTTAATACTAGTGATCATACTGCCTAAAATTACTGGTTTAATTGAAGGTATTATGGATTTTCAGGAATGTGTAACAGTTATGACATGAAATTGGAACTTAATAGTGGAAGCTAGTAATGTTCAAGAGGCCTAAGGGCAAATTATATGCAAAGTATTGGTATATTATTTCCACTACACTTTCCTCTTACATATTGATTAAGCTGGAAATTGATTGAAGTGCAGGGTTTTTATGTTAGGACATCTAAAATCTGAACTATACTTCCCTTGTCAGTAGATCAGCAACCGCATTAATAATGGTTAAAAATAGAGTTTGAGTATTTATCTCTTTTAAAATGTTGTTCGATCTCAAATTCCTTAAATATTCCTTAATGGACATTTTGATCTGTGAGTCTGATTATGAACGGTGAACTATGAACTACTGTGGAATCATCTCTACACCTTAAGGGACAGCCTTTCAGGAAAGATTTAGACATTTTCATGTAAAATCAAGGTCTTCCCTTTAAAATGATATGGCATCAGTTTCTTTTGATTAATGAGTATGTGGTAGATGGATTATATATATTTCCAGTCATTGTTTCAACTCAGGTTCTACAGCTATTAACTTTTAGAAGGAAGTCTGGGACCAAATGCTGGTGAGTCTCCTACATACTACCTAAGAGAAGAGAGTTGTTAATAGTGGGTCATGGAAATAGTATTTCACTGTCTTGGGCAGTCTTTGTTTGATGTATTGTGCCACTCTGAAAGGCAGGAAAATTGTCAGTAAAGAAATACTCCGATAATAAAGGAAAAGTAATAGGCTTTCCCTAAGAACATGATATAACTGGCTTTTATACATAAATCATTCCTATGATCTTGACTTCAATTTGGACTGAAATTAAAACTGAAAGAGTAAATAATGAGATTGTTAAGAGTTTGGACAATAAATGCAGTTTCATGATCAAGCTCTAAAATCATTATATCTCCACATTGCACAGAACTAATTTATGTTGAAGCATATGTGTCGGAAGTTGGACAGGTTGATGTTAGTGATTCAGAGTATGTAGTCCCTCCTCATTCACTAAAAGTCCTGAAGATATTCTACAAGACTTTGGAGATTTTTTTTGAAGGTAATTTATATGCTTAGAATCTAGCCATGGAAGTCCTAGCACTTTTGGAGGAATTACATTTTCCAAAAACTCTCCTGAAATGTTGCTGGTCTAGTGGCAAAAAAGTCAGTGCATCCATTTGTGCTGCTGGTGATCTGAGTCTAGCTTTGGACTTGGGCCACTGGTAGGGTAATCTGGAAGAAGTAGTATATAACTGTCAGTGGTCTGCTATTCTGTCCTGGGGGAGGATAGGAAAGGACTCACTATCTGTGTGACCTCTGGTGGAGACTAGGCATCTCACAGGCCAAATATATACTTGGGGAGAATGACATAATGTCCTTTGGTTGATGGGCAGATAGGCTCATCAGTTATGCTGATGTCTTTGCATGTCACTACTCCCAGGGGGAAGAAGATTCTGACTGGCCATCACTTTTATGATGGATCCCACTGCCCCATTCATTATGCCACATTTGATCTTTGCCCTCCACCTCTCATGATTACAACACAAGGCTGATTTCCTGAGTAGTCAAGGGCCTGTTTGGCTGAGAGATTAATCAGGGAAGAGAAGAGGCTGAATGTTAGGATAAGTCATACGACCATTGTTATGTTGGGTGGGAAATGTGGGGGATGGGTTAAAACAATTAACACTTAGGCCACAATCTATCTAGATAGCCACAATCTATCTCTAGATAGCTGTCTTTCGTTTAGAATCATAAAAGGTCCTTTTGAAACCATTTAATTGTAACTCTCTGCATTCACAAGAGCTCTGTTGAATTTATGATTACATTTGAGTGACTCAAGTTTTCCAGACTGGATAGATTTAATAAATCACCATATGCTCAAGAGGATTAGTCCTGAATTTTGGAAAGAAGTGAAATTTTTAAAGTTGTAAGAGTTCAATAGACTTGATTTGCCTTTTCCCACAGATTTATTTCTATTCTGAACCATAGTTGTAAGGCATATTAATTTCTGTTTGATAATTTATTTTAAAGATGACTGGTTGTGTTGCATCAGTTCTACCACCACTGGCCCATATGGACTAGTGAAAGTGTGTGGAGGGAAGTAAACATTTGGTAATGTTATAAAATTGAGGATGTACTTGTTACACCCCCCCCCCCTTTGCTCATTCTTCGCCTGTATGTTGAAAAAGCTTTTGATAGCATGGCATGGTGGTTCTTATTGAAGAATCTGCATATGTATGATTTTTCTCATCCTGTTTTGATCCTCTGAGTATGATACGCATTAATTCAAATGCAAATCACAACACAGAGAGTAACTTTTTGTCCCCTTTTTATATAACCTGTAGCACCATGTAAAGGTGTTTTCTTTTACCAATGTTGTTTATGCCTAATTTAGAGCCACTAGTTAGGCCATTCATATATCTCCTCTGGCTACAAATAAAATACATTTTGAATGTCACATGTCTTGAGTTGCTAATGATCTGCTTGTTTATTTAACTAATCCAGAAAAGACCCTACCTTATTATTTGATCCTACAGGATTTGAGACAAAAAATTGGCTTTAATGTGAAAGTGTCTAAACCAGGTCTGCAGACATTAACTATTGTCCATTTTGTGATCTACTTGATTGAGTTCTGTATTGTTCACCAAAACAATCTTTTAGATATATTGGCATTATTTAGCCCCAATACATGATGAAACATTGGAAAATATTTAATAATTTCTGCAAAGGGAAACCTGCTCCTTGGTGTTCCACCAATGTACTTGCTCTTTCTGCTTTTCAAGCTGTTTCAATAAATACCTCACTGTTTTAATTAGTAAACAGTAATAATTATTGTTTATTTCCTTTGGAATAATGGTAAATCTAGGGTTGGATGGGTTAGACGTGTACTTCTTGCAAATATTGGGGTGGTGGGAATCTTCCAGATTTCATACTTTATTATGGGGCTACACAGTTATATGTAGGGTATTTAAGTCAGACAGATTCCTAAACTGATTACTCCCACTTTAGGCATAAAAGAAAGGGAACTTCAATAATCCTATTACCTGTTCGGTAAACTTAAAAGAGGGTCACATCTTTTGAGTTTAATTTCTACAAATGTACTATCAGCCTGTAAATAATTGACCTGATAATTGGTTGGTGGATCTGATGCCAGTAGCTGCTTGAAGGAAAGCAGCAAGGCAGGACAGCGACTTGTGTGCCTGGATAGTTATCAAACCTGCATTGACTTACTGAGAAGACTTTATGCCTTGAACAGAGGCATGTTGTTAGGAATAACACATAGCATTCAACAAGTTGATTATTTGAGAAATGAAACACTAGGAGTTGGCTTATGAGGTTTCAGTGGATTCAAGTTGAAATAAAACAGCACCCTAATACTGTAAACATTTTACTGGACACCAGGGGAGAAGTTAGATATCATAGACAGATTTCTAGCAGGGGTGACAAAACATTAATTTGTGGGAGAGATAAAAGCATGTCAGAGGTTGATTAATGACTGGCAACATTTGCCAGATATTCACATGAAGGATGCAGCATTGTAAGTAATGCACTTATTTCCCAGATATGACAGAGAATGTCTTTAGAATATTTGTGTGACAGTCTTGCACAGATACCTTTGTATACCAGCTGGACAGTACCACATGTTTCTTGGAACAAGTGATTTGTCTTAGCTTTTTAAGGCGTTGGATAGGGCTACTTGTTTTCTTTATATTTTTTTGCCACTACACACAGTTGGATGGACATATGAATGACCTACCAAGATTTACAGCTTGTGTTCTGAAAGTATACTATTTCCAGCATAGTTCTTACTAGCCTTGGTGACTAGGACAGTTGCACTAGCTATGAGATGTCTGTTTTGTCTGTTATAGTAATTGTTTCCAAAATGTGTATTTATGAGAGACAGAAGGACAACACACATCACCATAAAAGATCTTGTATCTGTAGTGAATGAGCTTTGTGACATGCAAGAGCACCTGAAGTTGGGTCCTTAATATTCAAAATGTATTGGCCACATATTTGGATTATTTAACTTGTTTAGGCTGGCTAGTGATAGTAATCCCCCACCCTCCTTTTGGTGATACTGCACTGTTACTTGCTGACACTTTACTAAATTTTTTGATCTTGCTTGTTGCAATGTGTTGTCCGTTATTATTTTTTGTTCTTTTGTAAAGTGTTGACTGTTTGTGTATAATTACGATGTAAAAAGGGATATTTGGAATTATAGGTGACCAGACTGTTTTGCTTGTAAGCTGCAAAAATCTATATTTGTTTAATCACAGAAAAGTGAATGCCAAAATACATTTCAGCCAATATTCATCTTTGTATTATGTCTGTATATTATTTTTTTTATTCTTCCAGTCATTCAATACTAAGCTACTTTCAGAGTGAGAGCAACAACAGTCAAAGAAGCTCTGTAATAACAGTAGCTAAAGAGTTTTTTTTTTGGGGGGGGGGATGTTCTGTATTATTCAGGTAATATGGAAAATGAATACTTCAAATGTTTCTTGAAATTCTTCTATTGTCCTGTCAGAATTATTGTGTAAATTGTCAGAAGTGAAGAAAACTCAGAATGAGTTACTCAAAAAGCAACATTCAAAAATTTGCATCGAAGAAAGTCATCCAGAAACTAATGGCAAGCAAACAATATATCACTGCTAAAATGGATACAGTGGTTTTAAAAATGGATGATTTTAAAGATAGTGTAAAAAGCAAATAGACTTATTAAGTAATTTTATGAAACAGCAAACTGAGCAAATCAACAGTATGTAAGAGTCTCTGAATGACCATGAAGGGAGATGTTCTGAAAATGAAACTCATATAGAGTTTTTATTTAAGCAAAATACCTTTTTAAATGAGAAAGTGGATGATATGGAAACAGACTGAGGAAAAACAATATAAAAACATGCAGAGTCCCAGAAACATTTGAAGGAGATAACATGATTAATTTTCTAACAGCTTGGGTATACAGAAACTTAACAGAATCTCTTTAATTTAGAATTGAAAGAGATCATTGCTTCCTAGTACCCATTGCAATAAAAGAAAATACACATCCACGTTCCATTATTGTGAAGTTTATGTATGATATGAAAAAAGACTTAATTTTAAAACTACTTGGTCAAGTCTTACTTTCAAATAAGAGACAGATTAGTTTTAACAGTGACTACTCCACGAAGGTAATGGCTAAATGAAAAGCATGTCTCCCTTTAATTAAAAAAGAGTGGCATAAAGGTCAACTGATCATATCCATCATATCCATCCAAGATCAAAATAAAATTATCTGAAGGAATTAAGTCTTGGATTCTTTAGAAGAAGCATCGTCATTAACACAGTCTACCAAAATAATAAATCCCACAGAGGATATGGACTGGAGTGCAGCAGCCCTCAAAATGCAAAGTGAAAAAAATGTTTGGAAACTTCTACAAACATCAAAATTCTGAAAAACAAATGATGCTATTTAATTTATATCTGTTTCTCTTCATCTGTGTGGCATCTTAATGCATCCTTTGTATTGATAAACAATCAATGAATGAATTTAAAAAAAATGGAAATATAAGTATGCTCATTTTTATATTTACTAGTTACTCTGCAGAACTTCTTAGTTATTATTGTGAGCTGCACATATGTAATTGGACTTGGAACATGCTGATTTCTAAACTCACCACAAATAAGTAAAGTTTATTTATACTGTGTGTATTTTACTACTATATATGCAGAATAAACTGTTATAGTCATTTTCACTTTCAGTCATTGTTTCAGCATCAAACTTAATTTTGGAGCTCATTAGAGTTATAGTTCACCGCCACAATAATATTGATACATGTGCAATTGTATTGTTATGTTTCTCTTTTGAGTGCTTTCTTCATGCATTGAATTCTGTGTATTTTCTGCTGATTATATCTAATGATAAAATAAATGTTGGGAAGAATAGCAATTTCTTTCTATGTAAGTGTTAATGAATTATTAGATGGCGCTTTACTTAATTTGTTGTTTCTTATCTGTACTATTTCTTAGAAGGGAAGTGATACTTCTTAGTACTATTAATAAACAAATAGCTGTAATGTATGTAGTCAAGCAGCACTTGGTTGCCTACATGTAAATAGTTTCAACAGCAGCAGCAGTAAAATAAGAGCTATAAATAGATATTTAAAGAGAAACAAATAGGATGTTATATTTTTAAAAGAAACAGATCTGTTAAAAAATATGCTCAATACTTGAATGGTATGGGCTATGAAATTATATCTGGATTCTTCCTTGATAAAAAAGAAGAGGCACAACCATCCTTTAGAAAGAAGTCTCAAATTATGCCTAATGTTTAAAATAAAATGAAAGACTCTAAGGGAATGCACTGTGTAGTATTTTATTTAATAATAAGCTTTATACTTTAACAAAAGTTTATTGGATACGTGAAATAGTAGCAAATGTAGTAAGAGAACATTTTCTGGAAGGGAAGTAATTCAAGAGACTTTGTATGTTGGTTAAAACCAACTCAAGTGCAAATAGAAAGTTTAGGATATCTACTCCGGCTAAGATATTTAGTAAATGGTTGGTAAACGATAACCTTAAACATTTAGTGTCTAAAGGAAGCAATAACTCTCTCTTTTTTTACTCACTACTCATCCATAATAGGCACACCGACTTGTACTGACAGAATTTGTGCTTCTTAGATATATTAACCAAGGTTAACCACTTTAAAACCATATCTGTATTAAGTTAGCAATGGATATGAGAAATCATCAAATCACTGATAAGATTCCTTCTTGATTGACAAAAGAATTTCAGAAACATATAGAAAAACAAATTGATTAATACCTATTATTAAATAATAATAATATGGTCAATAATATTATTCTTTGGGATTTTTTAAAAGTGTGCATCAGTGAAAAGAAGGGGAAATGGCATCAAAATAAAATCAAAGATTGGATCTACAAAAAATAAATCCAACAGCTATGAGCTCATTAAAAATCTAACAGCACAGAATCAGACAATTTTGACTCCTAAGACAAAGTTAGCCTTTTAAAACTTAAATTTTGTTGATATTCACTGTCTCTCAGTTAGTTGCGTAGATTAGTTAATAGAAGTAAGTTAATGCAACAAAACACATATGAACAACATACCAAATTCTTGTAGACAAAAAGAAACATTGGGTATAGATGATATATATATATATATATATATATATATATATATATATATATAGTTCCCCTTTATAATCTCAAAATACTGAAATCTCGAATTTCAATATCTTAAAACTATAAAGGCGAACGACTCAGAAACCCAAAACTCAAAATCACGAAACACACAATCAGTAACATACGTACACCACACAACACACACACCATTCTACACACAACACACAAACTATACAACCGTACACTGCATGTAAGCAGGGGGGGCAAGCCCCCCACACCCCCCTACTTATATATACAAACTCAGAGATTGCACGAACAGAAAAAAAAACACACCCAGACATTCTACAGTCCCTCACACACACACACACACACACACACACACACACACCAACACATCTAACTCTCATACTTCCACCTCCCTACCCTAACCCACACGTACAACTTACAAAAACACTGACATACACTCACCTTAAATTCCGGACACCATCCCAGCCAAACACTTCATGTAGCATAGTGTAAATGCATAAGCGCAGATTCGAGATATTCGGGTTTGCGCTTATGCACTCGCTATTTTGAAGTTTCGCCTTTATAGTCTCGGTATACTGAAATTTGAGATTTCAGTATTTTGAGATTATAAAGGGGAACTCATATATATATATATATATATATATATATATATATATATATATATATATAATTTTTTTTTTTTGTTAAATAAAATGAGGATTTAAATAATAAAGTAAACAATATTGCAAGTGAAAATGGTATAAAAAATTATTTATCAAAAAATATCCTTATTGAACTTAATGAAAACTAAAGTTCGTAAATAAACAAACTACTTCAATTAAAGAAATTAAAGCTGTCATTAAAACTGTAAGAATGGAAATCCTCTAGGTTTAGATGGTCCATAAGCAGAGATATGTAATCTTTTCTCATCAAATGTTATTACATTATTGGTTGAGGCCTTTCTACAAGTACAAAGTACAGACTTAGTACCACCATCATAGAAGTATTCATTAACATCTACATTAGTCTAGCAGGAGAAAGAAAATAGTTTAGTCTGCTCTTATAGACCTATTTCTCTCCTTAATGTTGATTACAATATATTTAATGTTATACTAACTACTCGATTAAGAGATATTATAAGTAACGTTATAGATAAAGATCAAATAAGATGTTATGTAGTCCATCTCGTCGTAATTCTTGCTGGTTGGGTTCAGAGCCGATCCTCTGCTCCAACTTGGCGAAATACTAAAGCTCGAGAGCTTTCAGTGGCTCGAGGCTAAACCCTATCCCATGATGCCCCAGGCTACATCCCCAGATGTCGTTTGCCACGCAAACTTTGAAACGTTTCTTCAGTTGGCTTATAAGCATAACTTTTCAATTATTTGGTATTTTTCCTAGCTAGTTGTACTATTTTTCTTCCCTATATATATATCCGTAACTGTTAGCTGTTCGTGTTGTCTGAGTTAGACCGCTTTTAAGTCTTTCCGCCTCTTTTTTAGAGAGTGCTGTTTTAGTTAGAGGCCTTTCTCGGTTCCTTAAGTTTCAGGGCCGTTTCTCTCCCAGGTCAGAACCCTTTTAAGTTAGAGGGTTCTGTCCCTTTCCCCTTTTCAGTAGAATCTGTTTCAGTTAGAGGATTCTATTTAAATTTAAAAAAAAATAGTTTTAGAAGTTTTAAAAGTTTAGTAGTTTGTTATTGTTGGTCCTATTAATGTCTAAGGAGAGTTCGAAAAACCTCCTCTAAAGAACCCAAGGAGCATAAGCCTTCTGGGTGCAAAAAATGTGTAAAGTCTGCTGGAAAGATGTCGTTGACAGATGCGCACACTAATTGTGTTTACTGTCTTGGTGCCATACATCTGCAAGACCCTTGCACTGTTTGTCACGGTAGTAGAGTTCTACAGGAGCATAGTTGATGGCCAAAGGTTCCCTTTCAGCAAGCTTTGGATGAGGGCTCTAAATCATCTAGAAAGAGGCCAGCTTTCGCTCCAGATTCAGAGCCACGCAAAAAGATTTTGAAACTGAGGGCTCTCTGCTCCAAGTCTGCATCACCAACCTCTTCAGTGCCATTAGTGTCAAAGGAGCCGACTGAGGTTTCTTCTCCTCGAACCCCAGATTTGGATCCAACAGTGATGTCACCAGTCTTGAGATCTCCCATATTGGAGTCTAGGAGATCTCTCTCTTTGTCCACCCACTCCTCCAGGAGTCTTTCAGATGATGATATAGAGTGGGTAGTGAAGCGATTGCTACGCACACCGGCCCTGGCTAAATTGCTTTTGCCTCTGGGCCCAAAGGTATTGGAGCCACTTGTCTCCACTCCACTTTCTTTGATTCCTCCACCAATTACCCTTGAGTCTTCAGAGCCAAAGGATATGGATCCGATTCTAGTGGAATCATCGGCCCTGAGACCCTTCCAGCTTCTTCGGTTCTGACTTCAGCTCAGGTGTCTTTGACTCCATCCGGTGCTGAGACATCTGGGAGCCAATGCTCTCCAGTCGGCTCTGGGGGGGTGAGAGTCGGCACGGTATGTCTTCCGATATGACTCTCCCTCTTGGTGCTTCAGCTTGGTTGAGCTCGGTGCCTACCCCTGCCTCGGAACCGCCTCCTCCCCCTTAGGGTCTATCTCCAACATCATCAGTGCAGAGGTCTTCTCCGGAGCTGGGTGGGGGTGCTTTCGAGGTAGCGGACAGGACGCTGTCCCATCAGACGGCATGGCTCTCGACTCCACTCCCTATTCCCCACCAGGTGCCTGTGTCTACCTCTTCTCCACCCCCTCCTAAGCGTAGAGATCCGGACCCCCAGGTGCCCCCTCTTCTGGGACTTCTCCTGAGTATCCTCGGGGGATGTTCCCAGGAAGAGGCTTTGCAAGAGGAACCACATTGACTCCCCTGAGTCAGTCACTTCAGATACTTACTTGGATGAATCTGAGGGGTCCCCAAGATCCCCCTCTGAGGATGTCTCCTTTGCTGACATCCTGGAAATCCTGAAACAGAGGGGTGATTGGCAGCTCATCAACCCTTCGGAGGATGATTCAGTATACCTAGAGGCTTTCGGATCTCATCCTACCACCTCCTAGGTGACTCCTTCTTACAACAAGTTGTAATTTCCAGGAAAACATGGACTTCGATGGACATTGTGGAGCTTGAGGCCAAACAAATTTATTACGGTCCCTAAAGAAAAGGAATTTTTAACAAAAGGAGTTCCCATAGATGCCATGGTGATGGCGGTGGCCATGAAGAAGGAATTGTCAGAAACCTCTTCATCTATCCATCCTCCTAATAAAGAATCTAGGTCTATGGATAGATAAGTCAAGCGCATGTTTTCTTCAGCAACCTGCACCTTGTGGTTGCTGAACTATTTTTCACATTTCACTAGACTTCAAAGGGATCTCATCAAAGAACTAGGAAATATCCTTCAAGGAGCAGTAGCTGCGGGGTCCACAGACAAGGTATCCTCACAGCTAGCCACCCTTACCTCTATCACAAACTCCTCCATGATGCTAATCTCCTATACAGCTGATGGAGCAAGTAGAGCGACTGCATCAGGAAACTCTCTTAGGAGACATTCCTGGATGTGCCCTTGTAACTTTGCTGACCCTTTCAAGTCTTCATTTACCAATGCCCCTTTTGATGGTTCAGCCTTATTTGGACCTGTGATAAAAGAGACACTGACCAGTTGCGAGAAGGATGGGAAAACCTTATCTGATGTGGGAGTCAGTTTTTCTGCCCCTTCCAGACCTTATCCCAAAGGTCAAAAGGGTGGGAAAATGTGGTTCCTCAAATCCCAAAGTGGTTTCTCGGACGCACGTGACGATTCTTCCCCCAGGTGCAGAGGGGGAAGTTATAATGGAAGACGCCGCCCTCGCAGCAGAGGGGGGTCCGCCGAATCATGGCAACAGAAACACCTTCTCTGATGGGCCCTACCAGTGCTCCTGAAAGGAGACCCACCTGTCCTTCTCTGGAGGCAGTTGGGGTTCGCTTGTCATTGTACCCAAACACCTGGCAACAAATTTCCCAAGATAAATGGTTACAAGAGATAATATCCAGAGGTTACCTCATTCCCTTTTCTTCCACCCCTCTAAAAAACTAAAGTCCTTAACAGACGTTCCACCCAGGCAAAAGCACTTGGCAACTCTATAAGATGCAATTGTTGCTAGACAAAAGAGTCATCCAAGAAGTCCCCGCAGATCAGATAGGATCCGGAACTTACTCAATGTTCTTTTTAGTGCCAAAAAAAGACAGGGGACTGGAGATCCATCCTAGATCTCAGCAGATTAAACAAATCTGTAAAGAAAACAAAGTTCCAGATGGTAATCCTGCAGTTGATATTCCCTTTCATAGAGAAAGATAACTCGATATGCTCTATTGAGCCCAAGGACATGTACTACCATATAAAAATAGACAGGTGGTCCAGAAGGTATCTGTGCTTCCGGCTGGGAGCCAGTCACTACTAATTTTGAACCCTGCCCCTTGGTCTCACTAATTTTGAGCCCTGCCCTTTGGCCTCACTACAGCCCCCAGAGTGTTCACCAAATGTGTGGCAGTGGTCACGGCTCACCTGAGACGTCAGGGATTCCGAGTGTTTCCATATCTGGACGAGTTGCTCCTCGCCGCTTCCACCAGGCATCTACTATCTCAGGCCAGGGATGAAACCCTTCTTCTTTGCAACAAGCTGGACATCACTATAAATCAAGAAAAATCTGCCTTGTTACTGTCGCAACATGTTGTCTTCTTAGGTGCAGAGTTAAATTCAAGAAACATGATGGCAAGACTCACCCCAGACCGAATCCACTCCTTGCATCAACAGGTAAAAATTTCGATTTCAACAAAGAAAGCCCAGGCCAGATAAGTGTTACAGACCCTGGGAACCATGGCTGGTGCCATTCTGCTGGTGCCCTTAGCCCAATTACACATGAGACTCCTACAATGGCTTTTATTTGCACAGTGGTCGATACAAGGTCTCCCTCTTTCACATCCGATCTACATCACGGAGTCTTGCAAGAGAGATTTAACTTGGTGGCTTCAGACAGACCAGCTGTATCTAGGTCATCCCTTTGTATTTCCCCAACCAAAGGCATTGTTAACTACAGACGCTTCCCAGATCAGGTGGGGGGGGGTCATTATCTGTGAAGGGCAGTTCAAGGTTTATGGCAGGGCCACGAGAACCATCTGCATATCAACATCCTAGAGATAAGAGCAGTGCTTTGTGTTGCAGGCACTTCAGGACTCTCTCTCTCTAGGAACAATTGCAATTCTGACAGACAACATGCCGGTAGTGTGGTATATAAACAAACAAGGAGGAACCAAATCTTTCCCCCTATGTCGAGAGGCATTAAGAGTTTGGCAATGGGTGATTGCTTCTCAGTGCTTTCTGATAGGTTCATAGGTAGGTACTAGGCTATCGGCCCGAGGGCATTTATATGCCTAGCCGGAGTGTGTCAGCTTTCTCAACCCCATTGATTACTTAACTGAGCCTCTGTCAAGAAGAGCCAGTGAAGTGATCCCAGGGGTGTATTTTCTGTTGCCCATCCACTCGTCATGGTTTCTCTTGAAGAGTGTTCGTGAGGGGCTTTGCCTAATGTAGTTAGGAATTTTGTTCCAAAGCATGGGGAGTCTCTTTGACAGGAATCTACCCCTCCAGCATGTTCTATTTATTGTTGTGGCGAGGTTTAGCTCACTAGAGCGAGTGGCTCTCAGTGACTTGGATTTCTTTAGGTGGAGCATATCCATCAATTCTGAGTTGGACATGGCTTTAAAAGTCAGGCAGAGATCATCTCTGAGTAAGCAATATGCCACTGAGTACAGCCCTAGTTTTTCCAGTCGGGCTGCATAGGAAATATGTTTGAGGCCAGTAATCCTCTTGGTGAGGTACTTTTGTGGTCTTTCCAGCTGTTGGAAGTGTCTTGTGATGTACATCCCAAATGGGGCATTGTACTCTATGATGGGTCTGATGAGTGACGAGTAGAGGGGCACTATACCCTCTTTATTTCTAGATGCGAAACCTTTTAGTAATTAGATGGGCTACATAGAAGGATTTCCTAACTACTTTGGCAATATGATTGTCAAAGGAGAGATTACTATCTGCCTGGGTTCCCAGATCTTTTACTACCTCTTCTGTATTAAGCGGGCTGCCACCTATGTGGTAATTAATGGGTGTTTTGTTTTTCCCAAATGGGATGACTATGCATTTTTTGGCATTTAGCTTGAGACCATGACTTTGACACCAGGTGTCAGTCTCAGTAAGGCCCTTTTGGAGAATGTCCGTGTCAGCGAGTGAGTCAATTATGGCTCCCAGTTTGCAGTCATTGGCGAACTTGGTTAGCCATAGTCCTCCTGTGTTTGCCTGTACTTCTGAGAAGTATATGCCGAACAGCAGGGGTTCCAGGACCGAGCCTTGTGAGACACGACTTGTGACTGGTTTACAGTCTGACCTGGAGCTCGCTATTCTTACCATGTGAGTTCTGTCTGTCAGCCAGTTGACAACCCATCTCGTGACATAGGGGTTTATGTTCAGGCTGGTGAGTTTTTCTGTAATTCCCGAGTGGGGAATGGTGTCAAAAGCCTTGGCGGGATCAAGGTAGGCTGTGTGAACCACCTTTCCCCTCATCTATGGCCTTGGTGACTGTCTCGAAGAAGTCAACCAGGTTTAGTAGGCATGATCTGCCCTTAACAAAGCCGAACTGGGTCGGGTCAAGTGTTTGGTTCCCAGTGTCTTTGTTAATGAATTCCATGATGATGCGCTCCATAGCCTTGCAAACCAGGCTAGTCAGGCTTATGGTGCAATAGTTAACAGGGTCAGTTGTGGCCCCTCCTTTGTGGAGCGGAATAACCATTGCTGTGTGCCATTCTATGGGCGCGTAGCCTGTGGAGAGGCTGAGGTTGAACAGTGTGTTTAGGTGGGGGGTTAGTTCATTCTGTAGTTCGTGCAATACGCAGCCTGGGACACCATCTGGCCCCATTGACGCTGTGCTTTTGAAAGGGCTGTTTTCACCTGTGCGTCTGTAATTTCCGGGACACTACACTTTTCCGGTATTGTTGTGGGCCCTTTTGAGGGTGGGAGGGGGGTGACGTTTGCATTGAATCTATCTGCCAGGATGTTGGCAATATCAGTAGGTTCAGTATATTTTGTGCTATTTTGCACTAGCTCAGAGCATATCTGTGAGTTGCCACTTAGATTCTTGACATAGCTAAAGAAGGCTTTGTGGTTATCTTTCGAATCCTTGGCTACTTTTCTTTCGAAGTTGGCCTTGGATGATTTTATGAGGGACCTTAGTTTCTTACTGATGCTGATCAGGGATGTCTTTCCTTCTTGGGATTTGCTTTTTTTCTGAACTAGTTTCCTCCTCCTATTGTATAGCCTGTTTATGGCAGGGGTCCACCAGACTGGTTTCCTTCTCTTAGGGTTATGGCAGGGGTCCACCAGACTGGTTTCCTTCTCTTAGGGGAGTAAGTCTTGGTTTTGCTAGGGATGGCACGATCCATGCATCCTTGTAGGTGCTCATTGAGTGCATTTGTAAAGGTTCCTGCATCTTGGACACTGTTATCCTTTAGTGCGGGGGCTGTGAAACTTACCACCTCTGTCTTAAGTAAGGTGAAATTTGCTATAGAAAAGTTTTTCACTGTGGTTTCCTTGGTTGGGGATGGTGGTGTGTTGTGGACATCCAGAGTGATTAGTTTATGGTCTGATCTAACCAATGACGGGTTGACCTCCGGTGTAGAACACCTGTCGCCCATGTTGGTGATGACCAGGTCCAATATGTTTTCACCTCTGGTACGGGAGTTTACCAGCTGATCCAGGGCATTTGAGTTGATAAATTCCTGGAAGCGCTGGACCTGGGAGTTTGTACTTGAGTAGTTTTCCCAGTTAACGGTAGGGTAATTGAAATCACCCAATATCAGGGTGTTCGGTAGGACCTTCATGTTTTCCAGTGTGTCCAGAAAGGTGGAGTGGTGGTCCTGGGTCATGGAGGGTGATCTGTAGCAGGCCACAATTTGCATTGCAGATTTGCCTGATGTTAGTTGCACATGGATGATCTCAGAGGTATCATGCTGCGCCACTAACCTGGTGATGTAGGTATCCTTGATGAATATGGATACACCCCCTCCTTTTGTGTTTCGGTCCATGTTCTGTGGCCGAAATGTGTGGTAGCCCGGTAGTGCTGGGGTGCTCTGTGGAGCCTTTTACCAGGTTTCAGTTACTGCACAGATGTCAACGTTCTCCATACTGAGAAGTGCTTCGAACGCATGCATTTTGAGATTAAAACTCCTGGCGTTGAGTAGCATAACCCTCATTTTTTTATATGTGCTGTTTACGGAGGTGGATTTGACTTTTGAGCCTTGTGTAAAATAGGCACTATGGGGGCAGCAAGAGCCTTGGCCAGTATTCGAAAGCCTAGGGGTGACAGGTGCTAGCCATCTTTTGCGAGCAACGAGGCTTGTCGAGCATGTCGTCCCAGGCTGACAGACACTGGATCCCCTTTGAATGACACCAGAAGCTTAGCCAATTGTTGAAATTGATCATTTTTTTCTTTATACTGCGGTATCATTCTTGGTGAGGGCAGGATGCTACTCAGGGTCAGGGTCATACCCGCCTCGGCTACATGGTCAGAGAGTGCTTCCATGTCTGTTTTCATGTAGCCCAGGGAGGTACTTTTCAGGTCATTCACACCAACATGAACAATGACAGAGTCATATTTGTACTTGTTCTGAAGTGACCTGAGTGCTTGTGTTATGTGGTGGATTCTGGCTCCCGACAGGCAGCTAACAGTAACCTTCTTCTTATCCAGCCTAGTGAGCGGGACGTCAATGTGCCTGACTATAGAATCACCTATTACCAGTGTGTTAGGTATATTATTTCGCCTTAAGGGCTGTGATTGTGCGGCACACTGATTTTGTGTTTTATGTGTTGTCTGGTTTGTGACGGGAGGTGAAGGTTTTTTGGGTGTCTGCTTTGGAGGTCTCTGATGCTTTTGCAGGTTTTTATTTAGAGCCTCCGAGTATGATTTTGTGTATTTATGTGTATTTTTTACCAGTGCTGGTTTAGTATGTCTATGTGAGGCTGGAAGTGTGGTGCAAGTGGTAACCTTCTCCTCATGACTGCCTGTTCCAGTCTTGGGTGGAGAGAGCTAAGCCTCCAATTTAGCTATATAATTGCATCTCTCGCATATGTTAATGTTTTGTGGTAGGAGGAGAGGGTTGTCTGTGTACATGAGGCAGTTGTAACATTGCCTCAGGATACACAGGTTCACCAGCTGGACAGGAGAGTATACCTGAAATTGCCCTGTGGACATGTCTGAATAGTAGGGTGAGCTGCTTAGTCGCTTGGTTGGTGAGGGGTGAATAATGAGCCTTGCCCTGCTGGGCAATCAAGTGTCAGGGTATATTAGTGCTTACTATTAGGTATGAGAAAGTGCTGGACTGTGGGATGCTTTTTAAGTGCTTAGGTTGAGAGTTAGACTACTTTCAAGGGAAAAACTGAAGAGGAGACTTGGTGGAGCCGGGAATAATTTAGCCCTAGCTAACTGGCACTGCCCGGACGTGCAAAACCTTGCAAATGTGGTTTTTGCAGAAGGGAAATGCAAGAGATAGAAACTAGCCCAAAATGGCCTATAAACTACTAACTTCTGGGCTGGAACCACTCCTCCAGGGACAGATGGCTGCTCAAAGCTCCCTCTCTCACAGGTGAACAGAGAAACCTCCTTCTATCTAATTAAGGTATAGGCAACTCGGAAGCTTGTAACACAGCCCTGAATTCAGCACTAGCCTGAAAACTGGACTATACTAGCTTAGAAAGGTGGGAAACAAGGAATTTTTTTTAAAAGATAAGGCAAAAACAGTAAAAAATATACTTAAAACAGCTTTCAACGACTGCAAACAGTAAAAAATACACTATAACAGCTTTAGATGACTACAATTAGAAAAGGCTTTTAAACAAATTACCCAATTAACTAGTAATTTGTTTAAAAGCCTTTTCTAATCGCTTGTAGTCATCTAAAGCTGTTTTAGTGTATTTTTTACTGTTTGCAGTCGTTGAAAGCTGTTTTAAGTATATTTTTTACTGTTTTTGCCTTATCTTTTAAAAAAATATCCTCGTTTCCCACCTTTCTAAGCTAGTATAGTCCTGTTTTTAGGCTAGTGCTGAATTCAGGGCTGGGTGGTGGTGCTGCAGTAGCGTCGTCGCCTCACAGTAAGACGCTGTCCGGTTCGATTCTCAACTAGAGCGTCTTCTGCGTGGAGACATGCATGAGTGGGCGTACCTTCGTTGAAGGTTGTGCATCAGGCCTGGCAAGCTTGTACGTAAAAATCAACTGCCAATCATTAACGGACCGGAGTTCCGCTGTGGCGACCCCTAACCGGGAAAAGCCGAAAGACACAAACAAACCCAATTAACTAGTAAAAAAATTTCAGAACTGAGCCCTGTTCCTGTAGTCTTCAATCAGACAAGTTCTAACTGCACACTCCTACCACTGGGGTGCAGGGGAACCTTCTCCAAAAAGGAAGGCCTGGATTAGTGCTCAAGTTATACAAACAAAGCTAGATTCAGCAGGCCTGAATCTAGTTTATGTGACAGCAAACAAGGCACATCAATTTCAGTAAGAAACAGTTCATATATGCAGGCACTACAAGCCTCTAACCAGAAATTCCCAGTTCAGAATGGCAGAGTTCAGCCTCCCCTCCCACAAGAGTGCAGACCACAAACCTTCTTAATGTAAAATGACTGGCCTGAAGCCCAAGTACTTAAACCAGAACTAATATACTTTTAGAATAACAGACACTGAGCCTTCAATCAGCAGTTCCTAACTTAGAAGGATGTAAGCTACCTGTCCTGCCACAACAGTGCAGACCACAAACCTTCTTAATGTAAAACAACTGGTCTGAAGCCCAAGTGCTTAACCCAAATGGCTTAGAATGATAGCTACACTTTAATCAGGTTACTACCAAGCAGTGATAAATACAATTGAATAATTTTAAGAATGCCTGGATTAGTGCTCAAGTTATACAAACAAAGCTAGATTCAGCAGGCCTGGATCTAGTCTATGCTACAGCAAACAAGGCACACCAATTTCAGTAAGAAACAGTTCAAATATGCAGGCACTATAAGCCTTTAATCAGAAATTCCCAGCTCAGAAGGGCAGAGTCCATTCTCTCCTCCCATAAGAATCCAGACTGCAAACCTTCTTAATGTAAAATAACTGGCATGAAGCCCAAGTGCTTAAACCAGAACTAATACACTTTTAGAATAACCGACACTGAACCTTCAATCAGCAGTTCCCAACTTAGAAGGATGTAAGCTATCTGTCCTGCCACATCAGTGCAGACCACAAACCTTCTTAATGTAAAACAACTGGTCTGAAGCCCAAGTGCTTAAACCAAAAGTCTTAGAATGATAGTTACACCAAGCAGTAATAAATACAATTGAGTACTTTTAAGATGACGCAAAAGCAAAATAAAGTAACAAAGTAGGAAGAAACACAAATACAGTAAAAGCAGATGAATAAAGAGCAATTTTTTTTCTGAGTGAGCAAATGAGATGGGCCTAGGAGGAGTATCCAAATACAAATTTACAAGAGGGGTGCGCAGTTTCAAAGCCACCAAGATTAACACCAAAACAAAAGCAGGAAGGGTGGGTGGGGAACTAACTGAAAAAAATAGAGCCACAACTTCCAGCTAGATAGTATTCAATGCAACACAAATAGATCAATTTAAATGCTGTATTATTTGAAAAAAGTGCAGATCAAGATTTACTTAAATTCACTTATAGGTCCAGTTGATTGCAGGTAGGTCTTAGCCGGCCAAATCTCAGAGTTTAAGCAGAAAATAATCCAAAATGTACCATTTTTATAAGGCAGAAACCGAATATCAATGAAGTGAAACTACCCCCACTTATCACTGGCTATGCAGGAATTCTAACAAACACTAAATTCTAACAAGCATTAACTGAAAAACAGAGCCACATCTTCCAGCTAGGTAGTATTCAGTGCAACACAAATAAATCAATTTAAATGCTGTATTATTTGAAAATAGTGTAGATAAAGATTTACTTAAATTCACTTATGCGTCCATTAAATTGCAGGTAGGTCTTAGCTGGCCAAAGCTCAGAGTTTAAGCAGAAAATAATCCAAAATGTACCACTTATATAACTCAGAAACCGAATATCAGTGAAGTGAAACTGCCCCCATTTATCACTGGCTATGCAGAAATTGAAATTCTAACAAGCACTAAATTCTAACAAGCATTAACTGAAAAAACAGAGCCACAACTTCCAGCTAGATAGTATTCAATGCAACACAAATAAATCAATTTAAATGCTGTATTATTTGAAAAAAGTGCAGATAAAGATTTATTTAAATTCACTTATATGTCCAGTTGATTGCAGTCAGGTCTTAGCCGGCCAAAGCTCAGAGTGTAAGCAGAAACGAACCAAAATGTACTACTTATATAAGGCAGAAACTGAATATCAGTGAAGTGAAACTACCCCCACTTATCACTGGCTGTGCAGGAATTCTAACAAGCACTAAATTCTAACAAGCATTAACTGAAAAAACAGAGCAATACCTTCTAGCTAGATAGTATTGAATGCAACACAAATAAATCAATTTAAATGCTGTATTATTTGAAAAAAGTGCAGATAAAGATTTACTTAATTCACTTACACATCCATTTGATTGCAGGTAGGTCTTAGCCAGCCAAAGCTCAGAGTTTAAGCAGAAAATAATCCAAAATGTACCACTTATATAAGGCAGAAACCGAATATCAGTAAAGTGAAGCTACCCCCACTTATCACTGGCTATGCAGGAATTCTAACAGGCATTAACTGAAAAAACAGATCCACAACTTCCAGCTTGATAGTATTCAATGCAACACAAATAAATCAATTTAAATGCTGTATTATTTGAAAAAAGTTCAGATAAAGATATACTTAAAATCACTTCATCCAGTTGATTGTAGGTAGGTCTTAGCCAGCGAAAGCTCAGAGTTTTAGTAGAAAATAATCCAAAATGTACCATTTACATAAGGCAGAAATTGAATATCAATGAAGTGAAAGTACCGCCACTTACTACTGGCTATGCAAGAATTCTAACAAGTACTAAATTCTAACAAGCATTAACTGAAATAACAGAGCCACAACTTCCAGCTATATAGTATTCAATGCAACACAAATAAATCAATTTAAATGCTGAATTATTTGAAAAAAGTGTAGATAAAGATTTACTTAAATTAACTTTTATGTCCAGTTGTTTGCAGGTAGGTCTTAGCCGGCCAGACTCAGAGTTTAAGCAGAAAATAATCCAAAATATACCACTCATATAAGGCAGAAACTGAATATCAATTAAGTGAAACTACCCCCACGTATCACTGGCTATGCAGGAATTCTAACAGGCATTAACTGAAAAAACAGAGCCACAACTTCCAGCTATATAGTATTCAATGCAACACAAATAAATCAATTTAAATGCTGTATTATTTGAAAAAAGTGCAGATAAAGATATACTTAAATTCACTTATACGTCCAGTTGATTGCAGGTAGGTCTTAGCCGGCCAAAGCTCAGAGTTTAAGCAGAAAATAATCCAAAATGTACCACTTACATAAGGCAGAAACCGAATATCAGTGAAGTGAAACTACCCCCACTTATCACTGGCTATGCAGGAATTCTAACAAGCACTAAATTCTAACAAGCATTAACTGAAAAACAGAGCCACAACTTCCAGCTAGATAGTATTCAATGCAACACAAATCAATTTAAATGCTGTATTATTTGAAAAAAAGTGCAGATAAAGATATACTTAAATTCACTTATACAGCCAGTTGATTACAGGTAGGTCTTAGTCAGCCAAAGCTCAGAGTTTAAGCAGAAAAGAATTCAAAATGTACCACTTATATAAGACAGAAACTGAATATCAATGAAGTGAAACTACCCCAGCTTATCGCTGGCTATGCAGGAATTCTAACAAGCACTAAATTTTAGCAAGCATTAACTGAAAAAACAGAGCCACAACTTCCAGCTAGATAATATTCAATGTAATACAAATAAATCAGTTTAAATGCTGTATTATTTGAAAAACGTGCAGATAAAGATTTACTTAAATTCACTTATACGTCCATTTGATTGCAGCGCACATCCTGGGGAAATCCAGTGTGATAGCAGACAGACTCAGCAGGACTCTCCTATTACCTCATGAGCAGTCCCTGAACAGAGACATTGTGGAGATGATTTTCCGCAGATGGGGCCAGCCTTGCTGCGACCTTTTCGCTACTCCCAAGAATACCAAATGCAGCAACAACTTTGCCCTTATTCCCCCAAAGGAGAAGTCACCCAGGGATGCACTGATTCAAAGTTGGCCCTCGGGATTACTCTAAGCCTTTCCCCCCTTCCCACTCATTCCAAAGGTGTTACAGAAAGCCAAATGCTCAAGAAACAAGATGATCCTCATTGCTCCGTACTGGCCTCGTCAGGTTTGGTTTCCCTTTCTACAAACCCACCTCTTGGAGGAACCTTGGATTCTGGATCCAATTCTGGACCTTCTGACCCACACTTTGGGAGAGTTCCATCCATCCACACCCTCAAGTTGACAGTTTGGCTGCTCCAGTTCCACAACTAACCAGGTGTAATTCTTTCATGCCAGCAGTAAGTCATATCCTAGCTTCTTCCCTTAAACCCTCCACTAGGAAATTATACTCTAACAAATATTGAACCTCTTACCCGCCCCTATTCCAGCAATTTTAGAGTTTCTCTCAAATCTGTTTGAAGAAGGTGCTGTGGCAGCTACTATTGGGGTACAATTAGCTGCTGTCTCCAGTTTTCATACAGGTGAAATAGGTGTTCCCATTATGTCTCACAGATTATGTAAGGCTTTCTTAAAGGTACCTTTTTACTTAGGCCCCCGATTAAGGAACCAATGACATCCTGGGATCTAAATTTGGTTCTTAATTCTCTGACTACATCTCCCTATGAACCTGCTTCTACTTGTGATTTGAAATATTTATCATGGAAAACCCTCTTCCTTGTTTCCATTACATCGGCCAGAAGAGTTTCAGAACTGCGGCTCTTTAGGTACGTCCACCTTATATTGTATTTCATAAGGATAGGGTATCTCTCAGAACTAATCCCTCCTTCTTCCCAAAGGTTTGTTTGGAAAGCAACATAAACCAATCCATGGAATTGCCAGTTTTTTTCAACAATTACACCAACAAGGCAGAATGTAAGGTATACCAGCTTGATGTGCATAGACAGTTGCATTTTTACTTGCATAGAACAGAAGACATTAGAAAGTCAGATCAACTTTTTGTCTCCTTTTCTGATAAGAAGACAGGATTACCAGTCTCTAAGGTGACCTTGTCTAAATGGCTTACGGATTGTATCATCCTTTCATATCAAAAGAATGACATACAATTACCAGGGAAGATAAAAGGTCACTCCATTAGGTCAATCTCAGCTTCATTTGCCTTTCGAGGAAGGTTTCTCTTAGATTCGATTTGTGCAGCTGCTACATGGGTGAAACCTCACACCTTTATCACTCACTACAAAGTGGACTTGGCCTCCCAGAACAGGTCTTCCTTTGGATTCATGGAACTGAAAAGTCTTTTTTCCTGAGCCACCCTAGGGTTTAGGTGCTCGGGACGCTGTCCAACCAGCAAGAATTACGGTGAGATGGACTACATAACATCTATAAGTTAAGTTCCTTTCCATAACATTCCATGTTTGTAGTCCATCTTGCCTATATTCTTGCGTCCCACCCTCCTTCCCCCTCCCGTTCCTGGAGGAACTGGTGGACAAAATGATCTGCCTGCAGAGATATGATGACGTTCAGTCTCTTCCTTGACTGAATTATAGTGATTTGTAAATATGTATATATTTTTTATGTATATATGTTATATACATATAGAAGATAAGGTGCTTCTAGCTGGCTTGCAAACAAGATCTGGGGATGTAGCCTGAGGCATCATGGGATAGGGATTAGCCTTGAGCCACTGAAAGCTCTCGAGCTTTAGTATTCAGCCGAGTCAGAGCCGAGTATCGGCTCCGAACCCAACCAGCAAGAATATAGGCGAGATGAACTACAAACATAGAATGTTATGGTAAGTATATAACTTCTAGTTTCATCATAAATAGAGTAACATATAATAACATTAAAGGAGTAATTAGCATCTTGGATTTAGCTAAAATGTGAACAAAAAATAGCTCTAATAAGTCTGAGAGGGCTTTTGATTCAGGTTCATAGGTTAGTACTAAGCTAACTGCCCTTGCGAGCCATTTTTTAGCCTAGCCAGTTATCCCTTGTGAGACTCAAACCCTGCACCTTGTGTTTGTAAGGCAAACACCTTAAGCATTAGGCCACCCTCCCAACCCAATTGAAACTATTTGTTTAAAACCTTAAGATATTTCTGATTTCCAGAAGACTTTATAAATAAGACATATGTTGACTACGAAGCTTATATTAAAATAGGTCCTTACATTTCTCAAGCTTTTAATTCGAATAAAGGAACAAAACACGGTTGCTCTTTGTCCCCTTTGATGTTCACCTCAGTAATTGAACCCTTGGCAAGTAGTATTATCTTAAGCCCAGCCTTTGAAGCTTTTACACTAAATAGTATTTTTGAAAGTAAAATCCAGCTCTTTGTGGATGATATTTTTGTTTCCTAAGGTAAGTAAGATAACTCAACTAATTATTTAATTAAAGAAATTAGATTCCAAAAAAATCATTAATGGAATTTAATGGTTATAAAACTGAAACATTATTATTAAATAAACAAGTAAAGTCTTCATTAAAATAGATTTAATTTTAAATGGGATAATGATGTCATTAAATAGTTGGGAATTAAAATTGTCTCAGACTTCAATAAAATGGTTAATAACTTTGAAAAGCTCACTGATGAAGTAACATGTGTAACTAAACAATGGAATGTAAGCTTTTTTATATTTGAAGAAAAATTAATGCTTATTAAAATGATAATATTACTCAAGATTCTATACCTGTTACAACCAATAGCATTAATGCCTTGGAAAACATTAGTAAAATAAATGGAAAATATATTATTTTCTTTTTTTCTGGTACCCCACTTGACTGAAAAACTCATATAAAAACAATTTAGACTATGATAATATGGTGAAATCCACTTCCCTGATCTAGAATCCTACTCTTTAGCTGAAATTTTTAGTATGATTATTCTCTGAATAGACTCTTCTTATTCAAGTCAATAGAAAAGTTTACATGAGAAAGACATTAAAAACGATTTTAAGGAAACTGGTATAATTAAAATAAAAGTTGTTGATAATTAATTTTTATGATTATTAAAGGATTATTTGGAGGGAAGTCCTCTTAAAAAATTACTTCCACATATATAAAAATAAAATTCAGTTATTTTAGAAATTACATTTATAAGAGTCCATCCTTTAAAACTGGAAAGTTCTTATATTACATATATCACACACAAATTATTTGAAAGCTGTAATATTAAAGATATGGAAGTATTAAAAAATATTGATATGATAATGTGAATAATGGGGAAGTAGTTGCTTTAGAGAAAGTTTTAAGTAACATTAAACTGGATGTCTCACATAACCTATTAGAATCCAGGATGAGAGAAAAAAATAAACGGTTAATGTTTTTTAATAAAGATTGGAAATGTATACCCAAGATATGTGAATTTTTGATTTTTATCATTTATAAAGTGGTTGAAAAGGTATTCTTATCTAAATTGTATAAGATGATTATTTCTAGTAAAAGCAACGTTCATAAAAATTATTAGACTTGTCTTGACACTTGTGGTTTGTAACAACTAGTTATTGAAAAAGATAAGCACTTATTATTAAAATCAATTGGCTTAACATTTTCAAGCTTATATTGGAAAATGTACACATGGAATTTATTATGTAGCACCTTTGTTTCTCCTTATAAATTATCTAAATTTATGAAGTCTGATACCAGAATTTACTGGCGATATAATAAATCTATAATAGCTGATTGGACTCATATATTTGTACATTGTGGAAAAGTTACTGTCTTTTGGGAAAATGTTGAATGCTGAATTCTTCAAAAGGTTATGGTCTGATAATTATACAATGGATAAAAGTAACACTACTTGTAAATGTTCCTGTTTCACATGTAATAAGTACTAGACAATATTCTATGTTTGGAGTCTTCTAGGTGCTGCTAGGAAAGTAATAGCTAATGGAATTTGATAATATTCAAAGAGTTATTAGAGTTAGCTTCTGGCTTATGCAAAAAAAGAAAAAAGAAAGAAAAGAAACCGCTATGCAGAAGTCAAGAGATGTATTTAATATTGTGAATTTTAGCTGTTGGGACAGTTTAGGAACTTTGATTTTTAAATATGTTGAAAAATCAAATTTGTAAATCGTATTAAGCTTTAACTGGTTAAAAGAATTTACTAAGTATATTGTTATATATGCATGATTATCTTCCTTTCATGTATATACTGTATATATGTTAAAATTTATTTAAAATTGCAAGAAAACACTAGTCTGTACAGTATTTACCAAAACTAAGATGTCTTAATGGTTATTTATATGGCTGTACTCTGGTTTTAGCTTTGTTGATCACATAATTCACCCTGTATATTTTCTGTGAATATGATGGTATTAGTAGTAATTGAACAAAAGTTAAGTAACAGCTATTACTTTGTTTAATGCCATAGTCTCTATTGGCAATAACTAGTTATTCTAATATTTTTTAGTCATGCAATATTTAAAGACAGGACTTAAAATTCCTTTTATTATCTAAGGGTACATCACTGTAAGAGCAAATGAACATTATTTACCACTTCTAATATGTATTTTATGATGTGTAAGACTAGAATACGTGTGCAGTTGTTTTTATATTCCATTATGTCATTAAATAGTTGAAATTAGAAAAAAATATTCTTATTTTGACATTAGTTATTATTCCACATTTGTTCAAAGTAAAACTCTTGAAATTTGATTTAGAATCCATACGAGCACATTATCTTTTTATATAGCTGTCTTTCCCACTAACTCAAGCCTGAGAGCCTGCTTACCAGATGACCAATGCAAATCCTTATAGAGAAATTTAGAAAAGTAGTCTGCAGTTCATTTGTGATTTGTGTATGGCAAGATAACTTTTGTCTCATTTTAAACTGTTTATCACTACACCAATGTAGTTATTTTGGGAAGAAAACATTTATTTATTTGCATTTGTTGACCGGGATAGTCCACTGGGCCGTATTGGCCCGTTTTCAGTGGAGGCCCAAACAGAAAAGCTCCACAAGAAAATGACATTACATTACTTTTACATATGTGTAAGGTTACATTACATTACTATTAATCTCTGGACATTGAAAGTTATCCCTCTGCTTGAGTAAGGGAACATTGCTGCTGCTGCAGCAAAGTAGCAAAGAGGAACTACTAGATACTGTGAGATTCTTCAAAGGCTTAGTAAGCTGTTTGAGTTTTTTGTCTTACAGACAGCACTGTAGTACCTTACGAGAGATCCAAGGTTGAGAATAATATAGTAACCACATATTGCTATTATTCAAGATGAAGATAAAAAAAATTAATTATCTGTATTTGACACTAAGTACCATAAAATGTATAAATAAACTTGTATATTGTTACCAATTATTTTTATTTTATTTTATTTATACAGGGCCCAGAAGGAAAAATGGGAATGCCAGGTCCTGCTGGTAAACCAGGGAAAAAGGTATATATGTATTTTATTTATCTTTATACAATTGCCACAGCATATGTTATATAACACTAGAATAATTAAAATACAGCTCCAGTGACATTGAAGTTTAAGTCAAAAACGTGTCCATGTTTTTCATAATGATCTGAGTAATCCTGCTTACTAGCCTCACATAAGATGGACTCATAGGTTCATAGGTGTGTACTAGGCTAATGACCCTGGAGCCTTTACAAGCCTAGCCCGTAGAAGTGCCCTGGCATCATGCCACCCGACGCTAGTTCCCAGTATCTCTATCAAGTAGAGCCACTGGAGTGATCCCAGGGGTGAACTTTCTATTACCCATCCACTCATTAAGATTTCTCTTGAAGAGGGACAGCAAGGTGCTTTGCTTGACATGTATAGGAAGTCTATTCCAGAGCATCGGCAGTCTCTAAATGAGGAACCTGCCCCTCCAGCATGTTCTGTTGATTGTGGTAATGAGGTTGAGGTCTCTGGAGTGTGTAGTGCAGAGGGATTGGGATTTCCTTAGATGTAGCATTTCTAACAGAGCTGGGTCAGACATGGCTTTGTAAGTCAATCAGAGATCACCTCTAAGTAGGTGATATGAGACAGAGAATAGCTGGAGTCTTTTGAGTCTGTCCATGTAGGACATGTGTTTAATGCCTAGGATCCTCTTCGTGAGGTACTTCTGTGGCCTCTCCAGGTGGTGCAGGTGTCTAGTGAGGTACTAGTGAGGGAAAAGTAGAGAGAGAGAGACGATGACCTCTTTCTTCCTCGATGCAAAACCCTTGGTAATGAGATGTGCCACATAGAAAGACTTTCTGACCACAGCGGGAATGTGGTGATCGAAGGAGAGATTGCTGTCAACCTGCATCCCCAGATCTCTTTTAACACCTCCAGTGTTCAGTGGGTCCCATTGATGTAGTAATTAGTGGGAACTGAGTTTTTACCAATGGGGATGACAATGCATTTTTTGGCGTTAAGCTTAAGGCCATGGTTTCAACACCAGTCATTGGTCTCAGTGAGACCTTTCTGTAGGATGTCTGCATCACTTGACAAGTTAATAATGGCTCCCAGATTGCAGTTGTCTGCGAACTTGGTTAGCCAGAGTCCCCTTTGTGTTGGCCTGGACTTCTGAGAAGTAGATGCGGAACAGGATATGACCCAGGACAGATTCATGTGGGACTCCACTTGTGACTGGTTAGCATTCTGAATTGGAGTCCGTTACTTTTACACTGTGTGTTCTATCTGTAGTCCATTACTTTTACACTGTGGGTTCTTTCTGTAGTCCATTTTGCAACCCACCTAGTAATATAGGGGTTGATGCCTAGTTTGGTGAGTTTATCAATAATTCCTGAGTGAGGAATGGTATCAAAGGTCTTGGCCAGATCCAGGTAGGCTGTATGAACTGCCTTACCTTCATCCACAGATCTGGTGACTGACTCAAAAAAGTCAACCAGGTTAAGCAGGCATGATCTCCCTTTCACAAAGCCAAATTGCCTGGGGTCTAGAGTTTGGACATTTCCTATATCTTTGTTAATTAGGTCCATGATGATGTGTTCCATAGCTTTACATATCAGACTCATCAGGCTAATGGGGCAATAATTCCCAGGGTCTGTAGTCATTCCCCCTTTATGGAGAGGGATGACAGTAGCAGTGCACCATTCGGTAGGGACAAAGCCTGAGATGAGGCTGTGACTGAACAGGGCACACAGATGTGGTGCCAGTTCGCTTTGTAGTTTGTGTAGAACACAGCCAGGGATATTATCAGGTCCCATGGAAGCTGTATTCTAGACCTTGGACAATGCAGCTTTAACCTGTGTTGCAGTAATGCTGGGTGCCTGGTATTCTTCCTGTATTGTGATTGGTCCTTTGGGGGGGAGAGAGGGGTAAAGTTGGCACTGAATCTGTCAGCCAGTATGTTGGCAATATCTGTTGGCTCAATGTAGGAGGTACCATTGTGCAGTAACTCAGAGCAAATAGGTATTGCCGTGGAGGTTCTTGATATAACTATAGAAGGCTTTGTGCCACAATTCTGCCTTCATAGCTGGCTTTGGAGGATTTGATGAGGGATCTCAACTTTTTGTTGAGGCTAATAAGGGACTTTTTCCAGTCTTGGGACTTCATCTTTTTCTGCAGCAGTTTCTTCCTTCTGGTGTAGAGTTTATTAATGGCAGGGGACCACCAGATTGGTTTCCTTGTTTTGGAGGAGAGTGTCTTGGTTCTGTTGGGTATGTCTAGTTCCATGCAAGTTTGTACATGTTTGTACAGTGCATTGGTGTAATATTTGGCAGTCATGTAGCTGTTTTCCATTGGCATGGGTGCTGTGAAGTTAGCCACCTCTGTTTTTAAGAGCCCAAAGTCAGCTTTGGAGAAGTTTTTCAAGGTGGTTACCTTTGGCGGGGCTGTGGGAGAGATGTGGATTCCCATGGTGATTAGTTTATGGTCGGATCTGACCAGGGAGGGATTGACTATTGGTGTAGAGCAACCATCTGCCATGTTAGTAATAACCAGGTCAAGGATATTGCTTCCTCTAGTGGAGGTCAGAATGAGTTGGTCCAGGGCATTGGAATTGATGAACTCCAGGAAGCATTGGGCCAGTGTATTGGTGCTTGAGTAGTTTTCCCAGTTGATGGAGGGATAGTTGAAGTCTCCTAGTATGAGAGTGTTGGGTTGGACCTTGATAGATTCCAGGGTGCTTAGGAACGTTGAGTGAACGTTTAAGGACATTGTTGGGGACCTATAGCAGGCTATGACCTGGATCACCATCTTACCCAATGTTAGTTGAACCAAAAGTATCTCAGATGCGTTATGCTGGGCTACTAGTCTGGAGATATGCATTTCCTTTATGAATATGGAGACCACCACCTTTGGAGCTTCAGTCCAAGTTTCGGGGCTGAAAGGTGTGGAATGAGTTATAGCCTGGTAGTGCAGGGGTGCTTTCTGCCGCTTTAAACCAGGTCTCTGTTACAGCACAAATGTCGATGTTCTCCATTTTGAGGAGTGCTTTGAACAAGTGCATCTTGAGATTTAAACTTCTAGAGTTCAGGAGCATGACCCTCAGATTGCATTTATTTATAGCTGTTACAGTGGTAATTTGGTCTTTGTAACACCACCTAAAAAGGCACTATAGGGGTGGCAGGAGCTTTAGCCAGTACCCAGAAACCCAGGGGTGACAGATGCAGGCCATCTCTGCAAAGCATCAAGGTCTGTCAGTCATGTCATCCCAACCAGACAGATACTGGATCCCCTTAGAATGACACCAGAAACTTAGCCAATTGTTGAAGTCAATCACTTTTTGTTTGTATTGTGGTATCATTCTGGGTGATGGTAGGATACTGCTCAGGGCAAAGGTCATAAATGCCTGGGCCACATAATCCGAGAGTTCACCATGTCACTTTTCGTGTAGCCCAGGGAGGTGCGTCTCAAGTCATTCACACCCACATGGACAATGTGGAGTGACCTGAGTGCGTGTGTTATGTGTCGGTTTCTGGCACCTGTTAGACAGTTGACTGTTACCTTCTCCTTATTCAACCTAGTGAGTTGGACATCTGCATGCCTCACTATTGAGTCAACTATGATTGGTGTATTGGGCAAGGTGTTTAGCTTTAAGGGCTTAGGTTGAGGGTTACACTGTGGAGTTGAGCTATGTGTCCTGTCGTTATTGCTGTGTTGTATTAATCCAAGAAGGGAAAGAACTCCGGTGCAGCAATAATACAACCTTTTATTGAAAACAGCACAGTGAACAAGCAAACAGAATACTGTTATTTCATAAAACCATGTGATTAAGCGCTTTCATCCACTAACCCATGGACTTCATCAGAATCATTGTTTCTTTTTATATTCATTTTGGCGCCAATCTTTCATCAACATTTAAAGTAACAAAGCCATAAAACACATGTATACTGGTGATCAAAAAGTTCTTATAATATACATTAATCATTATAAGACTTTCCTTTACCAAAAACATTCCTTTGTTATAAAACTTTCTAAATAAAAATACTTTACTATGTAAATGTTGTTCCCCATGTCATCTATAAATAAATATATATGACTATTGCTAACAGCCCATAATCAATATCAAGTGACGGTCCAATGTCCATACAATCCATTAACATTTTCAACTAAGTCTATGAATGAGGGAAACATGTTTAAAATATATAAATACATTCATATCTGATATCTTATTCTTTATTACTTAATATTACATACAATTCCCCTTTACTAATGTGTGCGATGAAGTGAGTAGGCTGAATAAATAAATATTTAAATAGGACAAAATAATGGATGTGTGAAATATATATATATAAATATATTAAAAATGTATTGATATATATTAAGTATGTAAATAATATAATATATAAAATATGTTAAAATATTAAGTTAAAAGTATGAATTTAAAAACTATAAAATTTGTTTTATGTGTTATAAATCAATAAGTAAATGCACAAATGTGAAAATAAAAAAAAATTTTTGTTCATTAAATTCTATACACATCTTATGTGTTTGTATAGTGTTTTACGCAAAATAAAATATAATACATAATAAAAGGATGGAAAATATAAAATATAATAATGAATATCTGAAAGGATAAATAAAAGTAACTATAATAATTTCATTTCAATTAGTTAAATTGCTATATAATTCCCTAGTCCCTTCCCTTCTTTTTATGCCCCTTAATATTCTTATTATTGTTACCCCAAACTCATTTTCTTTATTAATTTATCCTAGGAGGTGGGAATTCTTATGCTTCTCCCTCTTATGTAAGTGCTATTGTCTTTGTAACATATAATACATTAATGAAATAGGGAAATGTACATATTTACAAAATATATATATATTATTATATTAAAAACGGTTTTAATGAAATATAATCATTTAGCCCAGGTTTATTCGAAGCGTCAGTAAGTATTTGCCATTTTGCCTCTCTCTCAGCTATATACGCTTTAAGGTTACCTCCTCTGTTGTTAACATGTATTCGTTCTAATATTGCAAATCTAAACTGTGTATTATCTGTCTCCTGTATATGTCTATATAATGCATTGCTGGTATCTTCCTTTTTAATAGAATATAAATGTTCATAAATTCGCCTCTTGAATTTCCGTTCTGTCTTTCCTATATAGAAACAAATAGATTTACTACATTTAGCTAGGTATATAATGTTTTTGGTGTTACAATTACCCCTAGCATATTTTATTCTAGTTCTTTTAACATTATCCAGAACTGTACTTTCATCTTCATTTATGACTTTACAATACTGACAACTTCCGCATTTTCTGGGCCAGAAACCACTCCTCTTGTGGTAGATAGGTTATGTAGGGCTTACCATTCACACTGATAAGCTAGAAACACGTGTATGGATTTGCTTTTAACAGTAATCATTCTCCCTAGCATTACGTAGATTACTCAGTTTCGACCTTCCATTAAACCTCACTCCTCCTGAACATTATTCTGCATGTATTGTTCCCACAAATTCCATTTATTTGTATGCAGTTGAGCGTTTCCTTTTCTGAAGATCCCACCTCCATTTTACAGTATTCATTACTTCAATTACAGTCAGTTACATTTTGATTTCCATTTTGTAGTGTTTGCCTTTTTTGCAGGGCGGCCACGGTGGTGCAGTGGTTAGCATTGTTGCCTCACAGCAAGAGGTTCTCCGGTTCGATCCTCAGCTGGGGTGTCTTCTGTGCGGAGTCTGCATGTCCTCCCTGTGGTCGCGTGGGTTTCCTCCGGGTGCTCCGGTTTCCTCCCACATCTCAAAGACATGCTGCAGGTGGATTGGACACTCTAAATTGGCCCTAGGTGTGAGTGCGTGTGCCTTCTGTGGAAGGTTGGGCGCCGGGCTGGCAACTCGACACTGTAAAACTCCACTGCCAGTCATGAGCGGACAGGTGATCCGCTGTGGCAACCCCTAACCGAGAAAAGCCGAAAGAAGAAGAAGAAGAAGAAGTGTTTGCTTTTTTTGCATCCAGTAACACTAAATTTAGTAAGGCCCATGTCTGGGCAATCTAGATCCTGTATCCCAGCTGATAAAATCACTTCCTTAGTTAAAACCATTTGCTTCCCCAAACATTTCTGACAAAGTGTTGTGTAGGGAATTTTTTAAATCTGCTAACTCCTTACACTCCCAAAAACATGTTCCTAATCACCTCCTTTTTTCCCATAACACTTTCAATATTTACTGCCTTCCTGTGGTGTTTGTTTGTGGTATAAAAAGTAGCTATGCAAACATTTCCAAGTAAAATTCCTGGACTTTGTTGCATAGATGGTAGCAATATAGATATATTCCCATTGTTGCTCCATGTATTTCCTTTCCATTTTCCCTTCACAATCTTTTCTAACCTCCTCTGATTGATTCTTATAGTTATCATGCAAGATTTTGTTTGCCCTACTGATGTCCATTTGTGGCAGTAACATTTTCTCTAGATTTAAAGGCTATACCAGAGATGGTCTTTCGTTTAGCACCCCCTATCCTTTCTCTTTGTCTGTACTGTGTTATCTGCCCCTGGTTGGAGAGGTAGTCACTAATCTGCAGTCCAAACTTCTTCTTGGCCTCATCTCACTGTGGTACATTCCATCTCTAGTTATTTGCTCCCAGTACCTTGGTTCCTTTTCTAATTTCCTCCAGTAAATTCCAATCCAATATTGTCTATCTTCTATACCTCAATTTGCAGTCATCCCTATTCACAAAATTTCCTTTATCCATTCCCATGTTGATGTAGTTCTTAGAATACTTTTTTCTACTTTATGAATATAGTGTTATTTATGGTTGCTGTTATTCTCCCTAAAGACCTGCATCCAAATTCCTACTCTCCCCTTACTTCCAGAACTCCCAAATTTCATCATTGTGCCTTTCCTCTTTGATTTATAAGCTTCTGTTTCTATTATTTATATAATCCTTAATTATGGGCCACGTCTTCTTCTCTGATTAATAAAAATATGCCTGACTTGTATATAAGCTTAAAGGAAATAGCAACATGTTCACTGCTTGTATGTTACTATTTATATCCATAATCAAGAGCTACCAGCTTCTCATTGTATCTATTATATTTTTAGTCTCTTCCCACATATCATTAGCTGCCATAATATAATCTTTTATTTGAAGTAGGAACTTCATTTGTCAGCAACCTTTGGGATACGGATCCGATCTCGGATCCGAGCCGGCAACTTCTTCCACAGCATAGATCCGAGCTCCTAGCTCCTCCCTTTACCCAAAATCCCCTGCCAACCCTTACTGACCCCAGATCTAGTTTGTTGCGCTTCAAGCTACAAGCTGGATTTCGAGCTCCTGATAGTTGGATAACTTTTGTGAGAAAAACTTTGCATTTTTTCTTCCTTTTTCTTGTGTGAGTGTGTACGAGTGTTTAGGTACCTATTTTTGACTTATTTTGTGTTTATTTTTCCTCCCTGCCCTCGCTGGTTCGTAGTGTGTGTTTGTGGTGTGTGTAGCGGCCTAGTGAGTGTGTTTTCTGTATACTATGACGGAGGCCCCTAAAGCCATCTTTTCAAAATGCACCGAATGTGGCCATAAGCTTTCACCGGAAGATGGCCACACCTGGTGCGTTAGGTGCCTTGGGGTTGAACACCTCTCCTCAGGATGCGCAATTTGTGCAGCATTCAACCCCAGGGCACTTAAGGACTGGAGGTCGAATCTGATTCTGGCGGGCCTTTTGCCCCCGGATTCGGCTCCGGTACTTCTGTGGCCGCTACCCAGCCCTCGGTGGTAGCCACCCCTGTCTCCCTCCCTCCGGTCGGGACTCAACCTCCCGCTTCAGCTCTTGAGGAGAGGGAGGCAGGGAAAGCCAAACGGAAGGAGAAGCACCATAAGCGGCGGTCCTCGGCCCCGCCCACCAAACGGGCTTCTCCATCCAGAGCTTCTGGATCACCTCCTCCTCGGCTCCAGTCCCCTTGTTTCTCACCGGGACCCGGGGAGGAGGGGACCCGGTCCCCGTCAAGGTCATCGAGGCAACACTCTAGGTCTGCCTCGGTGGCCTCGTCGAGGTCCACCTTCAGCATGTCAGATGCAGACATGGGCCGGATGATGAGGAGGTTCATCCAGGCCCAGCTGCAGATGGGAGTGCTTTTGCCTCCCCCTTCGGAGGGGAGCTTGACCCCATTTTTTTCTCCAATCGCTCCTTCTCCGACCCACTTTCCGGGTTCGGAGCATTCGGAGCCGAGCTGCGTTGGATCCGGGGGTGGGTCGGAGCCGATAGTACTGGTTACTTCGGCTCCGACTGGTCCCTCGAGCTTGTTGGATCCGACCTCTCGGAGCCGTGGGTTGAGCTTTGGATCCGAGGGATTTGGTGTGACTTCAGCTCCGTCCCGGTCTGAGCACATGGGTCCTTCGTATCCGAGGGTCTCAGCTCCGGATCCGGTCCCCACTTCGGATCCGAGTGGGAGTCGACTCTCGGATCCTATCGAGAGTGGCTCCCTCTCGGCTTTCACGGTGGTGGAGAGGGCACTGTTGAGTGCATTTGGGCCTCCGGTCCTGGCTTTGGCTCCCCCCTGCACTCCCTCTCAGCTGGTCCAGGCTCCCATCACCCAGCCTTCGGGGCAGCCTGCTTCAGCACCTCTGGGTGTTCCCTTGGAACGTGACATTGCTGGTGAGTCTTCCTCGGACAGCCCCCCCCGAGGAGGTCCCTCACAAAGCTAAGTGTAAGAGGAGACACATGGACTCCCCGAGTCCCTTACGGAAGATACGGACTTAGATGAAGGGGAAGGCTCCCCAAAGTCACCCCCCGAGGATGTCTCCTTTGGAGATATCATGGAAATGCTCAGGATTAGGGGAGGGTGGTCTTCCCCCAAGGCTTCCTCCGATGAGTCCGTATTCCTAGAGGCGTTCGAAGCAGGGCTATCTACCTCTTGGGTGTCCCCTCCCCCCGACCCCCTGGTGGACCTTATTTCCACCAGGGCTTGGAAGGAGCCGGACAGTGTAGAGCCAGTCCCCAAGCACCTGGATAGAAACCTGAGTCCCCCTGCTGAAAGAACCCACTGGAGCAGAGGTCCCCCCGTGGATGCCATGTTGGTGGCGGCGGCCACTAAGAGAGAGTTGGCTCAGGAGAGCTCCACGGTCCACCCGCCGATTAAGGAGTCTCGAGCGATGGACCGACTTGGGAAGCGGGTCTTTAGTTCAGCAACCTTCTCCATGAGGGCGCTGAACTATATGGCACATGTCATCCGGATGCAGCGAGATCTTATAAAAGAATACGCTGCATCCCCCCCAGAGTCCATGTCGGAAGGGGACAAGCAGCTGTACTCCTCCCGAATGCCCACTCTACGTTCAGTTTCCAACACCTCTATGCGGCTTTTGTCTCACACCACTGAAGGAGCCGCTAGAGCTGGCGGAGCCAGCCTGGTAATGAGACGCCAAGCCTGGCTCCGACATTGTGACTTCTCGGAACCCTTTAAGGCGTCATTCGCGAATGCCCCCTTTGATGGTTCTGCACTGTTTGGCAAAACCATTCGCGGCACTTTATTCCAGAGCGAGAAAGACGGGAAGACGTCTGCCATCGGAGTCCGCTTTTCTGCTCCCCAGAGGTCCTTTTCCAAGAACCAAAAGGGTCAGAAGAAGATGTGGTTCCATAAATCGCATCAGTCCTAGTCTGCTCCGGACAACCAGTCCTCTCGTGGCAGAGGAGGACAGGGAGGACGCCACCCAAGAGGCAGAGGAGGTCCCAAAAATTTTGGGTCCAGAGAACCCTTCTCTGAGAGGCCCACGCAGAACCCCTGAGGGGTTGCCCGGCTGCTCCACTCTGGAGGCAGTCGGGGGGCGTCTTTCGAAGCACCTAGCAATGTGGGAGTCCATAACAACAGATCACTGGGTGCTTCGCATCATATCCAGAGGTTACCAAATTCCCTTTATTGTAACCCCCAAAACCAGAAGCCTCCCCGACCACACCCAGTCAGAGGGAGGCGGCTGCTACAGAAATTCAGCAGCTTTTACAAAAAAGAGCCATCCAACCCGTCCCCCCAGATCAGTTCGGATCAGGGTTTTACTCCAGGTTCTTTCTGGTGCCAAAAAGGACGGGGGACTTGAGGTCCATCCTCGACCTCTCTCTGCTGAACCTGGCAGTACCCAAAGAAAAGTTCTGAATGGTCACGCTACAATCTAGTCTCCCCCTATTACGGGAGAACGACTGGATGTGCTTGATAGACCTCAAGGATGCGTACTACCACATTCTGGTGGACAGACATTCCAGGAGGTTCTTCCGCTTCCGGCTGGGAGCCAGTCACTTTCAGTTCAGGGCCCTCCCCTTCAGTCTCACCTCAGCCCCCAGGGTGTTCACCAAAGTCTTGGCGGTTATAGCGGCCCACCTGAGGCTTCAGGGAATTCAGGTCTTTCCGTACCTGGATGACTGGCTCCTCATCGCCCCAACAAGGCATCTGCTCTGTTCAGGCAGGGATTATTTCCTCAATCTTGCCCCACGCCTAGGGTTGACTGTCAACTCCTCTCTGGCTCCTACACAGGTAATGGATTTCATAGGGTCGAGACTGGATTCCAAACTAATGCTTGCCTTCCTGACTCCTGATCGGCTTCAGAACCTGAGGCTGCATGTTCAGGCCATTCTCCGACTTCCTGCTCCACCGGCGGAATTGATCCTGAGAGCTCTAGGGTCCATGGCGGCAGCAATTCCTCTGCTGCCCCTAGCCCGTCTAAATATGAGGGTCCTGCAGTGGACCCTCCAGGTACAATGGTCCCTGTCTCGCAACCCCCTGTCCCATCCTATTCCCCTAAGCAGGGCTTGCAGACGGTCGCTCATGTGGTGGCTCCAGTCCCCGAATCTCCACACGGGACGACCATTCTCGATGCCTTCCCCCGTCGCCACAGTGACCACGGACGCCTCTCGCCTGGGGTGGGGGGGCACTATTCAGGCAGAACAGTCCAAGGCACGTGGAACGACACAGAGACCTCCTTGTATATCAATGTCCTAGAGATGAGGGCGGTGCTTTTGATGTTGCAGGCACTTCACAGCCTTCTTCCAATTGGGACAATTGCAGTACAAACGGACAACATTTCAGTGGTCTGGTACATCAACAAACAAGGGGGAACCAGGTCTTATCCTCTTTGTCGCAAGGCCATGAGAGTGTGGGAATGGGTGATATCCACCAACTGCTTTCTCATTGCAACGCACATTCCGGGACGGTCCAACATCCTAGCAGACAGGTTCAGTCGTTCGATTCTGACCCTGTACGAATGGTCTCTCAATCCTCTAGTAGTGAAACAAATATTTGCCCAATGGGGGCAACCCTGTTGCAATCTTTTTGCCTCTCCTTCAAATACCAAACGCAACAGTTACTTCACTCTAATCCCCCCTCAGGGGGAGTCCCCGAGAGACTCTCTAGTACATGCTTGGCCTCCCGGTCTCCTTTACGCTTACCCTCCTTTGCCCATGATGCTAAGACTCTTACAGAAAGCCAGTTGGCTGGGGAGCAAAATGATCCTCATTGCCCCATTCTGGCCTCATCAAACGTGGTTCCCGTATCTGTGGTCTCATCTGATTAATCCACCCTGGATTCTGGATCCCCTTCCGGATCTCATTACTCACCCTCTGGGTCTTCCGACCCCCAATCTGATCAACCTCAAGCTGACTGCTTGGTTGCTCCAGTTCCACTCCTGATAAGGACTCCCGGAATCTCCTCACCAGTCAAAGCCATCCTAGTAGCAGCACATAAACCTTCCACCAGAAGGGTCTAGCGAAGTAAGTGGAAACGTTTCTCCATTTGGGTGGAGCACCATCACTTAGATCCTTTCACGGCGCCTCTTACGTCGGTTTTGGATTTTCTAACTACCCTTTTTCATCAAGGGGCTAGCTGCTCTACAGTCAAGGTACAACTAGCAGCGATTTTGCATTATCATGTAGGGCATGAATCGGGCCCTAATTACTTCCAAGCTTTGTAAAGCTTTCCTCAAGGGTACCTTCCTCCTCAGACCCCCAGTCAGGGAGGTAGTACCCCCATGGGATTTATCCTTGGTTCTTCAGGCCTTGACAAGCTCCCCTTTCGAGCCGGTGGCTACGGCTGATCTTAAATACCTGTCTTGGAAGACGGCCTTCTTGGTGGCCATTACTTTAGCTAAAAGGGTCTCTGAGCTTCAGGCTCTATGTGTTAAACCGCCATACTTAGCCTTCCATCAGGATAGAGTTTACAGATAAAGTTACAGATAGAGTCAGTTTACAATACCAGATTCAGACCATACATATAACTTTATAACATATGCTACCTGTAATACCACCAATTTAATTTATTTGGCTACATGTACCAAATGTGATGGATATTATGTGGGTCTTACTACAAGAAGACTTAAAGACCGCATATAGAACCATATTTATGATATTAGGAAGGAGAATCTTACAAATGCTTTAGCCAAACATATTAATATTTTTCATGACCATTCCTTTAAATTTAGGGTCATACAAATAGTTAAACCATTAAAGAAAGGTGGTGATAACATGAATCTGCTTGAAAGGATAGAACTTGGTTGGATTCTCAATCTTAAAGCACATATAGAACCAGGCTTGAATAGTACTATCAGTATTAAACCATACTTGGCAGCACGTAGGTGAAAACATTCTGGTAATAAGTAATTTTATTTAATTTAATTATGCTGCTATATGATCAATATGTTGGCAGCTGAATTTTCTGCTTAAAGTGATCGTCTAGTTACAGATTTTTAACATCAGATGGTCCGATATAGTTCATTTTAGTGCTCAGCTCCTTACCTCAGTATAATGCCCTCCCTCCCTCCCCATTTGCGTAGAGCCCTTGTGAGGCCTGTGTGCTTATAGTTGTGTTTTTTAGTTAGCTCTGTAAAGTGGATTTAATTCTAGAAGTGGCTGATTTCATTAAGCTTTTGGTGTCTAAATTGTCGGTTGTGGCCATTTAGCTTGTGTTTTTGGTTAGTTTTTTTTTATCTGAGTTTATTTTTTTTTTTTGAACCTTCCACACCAGTTGTTGTGTGTCCCTGCTGTTAGTGTTTGGTTTTATTTAGGTTTCTATATTTTTACGCTTGGGTTATTCTGGTTACGGTGAGATATTTTTGGTTTTTTTTTACTATTTTGTTGTTTTGGGCTGGCATTGTTCCCGAGGTGCACCCCTCCTCATCTGCTCTGTTCAAGTCTGTTTCCAGGACCCACTCGAGGTCTGCATCTAAAAGGACGGAGATGAAAGCCCACAAGCTGCGGGCGTCAACCCCCTTCGGGGTCTTGGGGGCCGTGAGCTCGCCCCGAACTTGGCTGGGCGCGGCTCTCCTTCGACCCTCGGCTGCGGAGGTTCAAGCTCACGGGTCCTGAGGAGGACAGAGACTAAACTCTGGCCAGGGACTCGAGCGGGGCAGGCCACCCCCTGCGGTAGCCTAGCACGAGGCGGCTCTGACCTACCCGGACCCGGGCGAGACCGGAGGAGGCCCGCCCCGGCCCAGGCCCCGGTCTCCTGGGAGGGCTCCCTCCTCCCCTCTCCTGGGCCCAACACCCCTTTTCCGGCCTGATGGGAGGAGGAGCCTTCGCTTCCGTCCAGTCGGACCATGCAGCCGATCTACCTCGAGAGGGCCCCGGAGCCGAGCTCTTGAGTATGCTTCGGGAGATCATCCCTGTGTGCCCTCAGTCGCGTCGGCGAGCCCCTCCCCCTCTGGGAGAGAGCAGTTGGAGGTCGGGCCTATCGAGGGCGCCCGTTGCTCCTTCAGCCGTTCTGGCTGTCCCGCCCCTCCGAAGGCTTCGGGGCCCGGCTTCGATCCCTGACTCCCCGCCGCCGCTTGGACCACCCGTCTTTGTCGGAGCCGGGAGCGGACGAGCTTGGATCGTGCGCCGAGCCGGATCATCAGCCGGACCGGACGCCCGCCTCCGTCTGTCGGAGGCCTCTGGAGTCGGCCATCGCTCCGCCCCCCGTGCCCGCCTACTCCCGTTTCTGGGGAGCAGGGCCGAGATCCTTTGGTGAGGTGGCTCCCCGGACTTTTTTGACGTGGTGAGGGGGCTCCTGTTGGTCTGCGGACCCGGCACTTGCCGGCTCCGATCCCGCTCCCTCTGCACTGGGCCAGGCTTCCACCATCCGGCCCGGGAGGAGGCTTTCTGTGCCCCAAGTTGCTCCTATGGAGCAAATTGCTCTGCGAGTACCGAGGACTGGCAGGCAGGTCAGCCCCCCTCATTCTCCGGATCGTGTCCGTGTTCTTGGAGGCATTGAGACAGAAGACACGTCTACTGCTTGGAAGGTCCTTGAAGGACCCCCTGGGTCACCTGAGGACCACCGGAGCCTATGGTGGGACACCGATCCCCCCAGTTAGTCCCCCCAGGACCTCTCTCCCAAGCCTTCGTGGGACTGGTCCATTGGGTTGGGGCCCGTCCCCCTCTTGGGTGTCCCCCTGCCGACCCCTCCTGGAGACCCCTGGTGGTCCGAGTGACCACCCACAGTGGCCCCCCGCTGGACCATGATAAACCCTTCTTCCGCCTTCTGCCAGAACCCATTGGAGTAAGGGCCTCCTGTAGATGCCATGTTGCCTCTGGCGGCCGCTGAAGTCCCAGCTAGGAGGAGGACAGTCGGTCGCCTCCACCACTATAGCCACCAGCACCGAGATGATGAACAGCTGGGGGCGGCTTAATGTTTAACTCACGAATTGGTAGGAGCACAAGGGAGAGGACTGAGTCACTAGGCGTCGAGCCTGGCTTGCGAGAGTCAATCAAATCCCCCCTTCACCATTTCGGAGGCGGACCTTGCCTCGATAGTTCTGCTCCTGCATGCTCTTTAATCGCATCTCTAATGACCCAGGCGGCTACTCTCCCATGCCTCCGAGGGAATCGTGAGTCCTTTAGGAGTCCCCTGGTCACTTTCCCCTCTCTCCCTAAGAACCGGAGCCCTTCCGAGTAGCAGCAGAAAGCGCCTGCTCCGAGCAACCCTTCCCTTCCGCGCGGGAGCGAGCCGAGAAGCCCGGAGAAGGGGGCGCTGCAGGAGGCGGAAGAAAACTGAGAAGGAACTGCACCCCCAGAGGCGATTTCTAGAGACCCTGAGGGCACCCCGACCGCTCTACTCTGGCAATCCCAGCCTGCTCAGGACAACCAGTCCTTCGAACCAAAGAGTCGACAGAAGCACCTTCGCTGGGTGAGGCCAGTCCCAGCCCAGAAGGGACCAGAGGCTTCCTTTCCTTCACCATCCACAGCAGCGGCAGCGCCCAGCGGTACCACCCGGTCAGGGTCCAGTGGAGCTGTTGGGGGGGTTCCTGGCAGCGAGAGCATGGGCATCCATAACGACGGACCTTCCAGTTCTCTCTATGAATCCAGGATTTTTTCTGCCCACCCTTCCGGGGGAACTAAGACCCTCCCCTAGACCTCTCTCTAGAAAAAGGGCGGTCCAGACGAAAAATTGGTGAAGGGGAAGAGCCAGAGCCTCAGCTTCTGGGAGAACCAAAAGATCGGATCTGGAAATGCGATTTCCAGGCCAGCCATCAGGCATCGGGCTAAGACCAAGATCCTAGACCTCTCTTGAATCTGGCAGGCCCCAAGCCAAAGACTAATGAATCGGCCAGCTTCTACAATCTCTCATCACAGCCCTCTGTGCTTGATCTGGCTGTGCAGTCTAGGCGCCCCCCACGGTAGGCTTGGATCCTAATCTCAGGGCTCCAGAGAGGGCTCCTCCCTTCGTCTGGACCAGTTCGGGTAGGTCCCTACTTCTCTGTGTTGGACTCCACAGCCCACATCTTGCTCTCGGGTCTGGGCATCACACCTTAGCCCCGACAAGTCCAACCTGGCTGGGTCTCTGCTCCTACCCAGCTGACTGGGGGGGTCTTTAGACGCCTTGGTTTCCAAGCCCTCCTCAGACTCAGACAGGGGAAATCTAAATCTTTCTCCCAAGGCAAATAGGGCCATTCTCTCTTCACCTGGATTTGGGTTTCATGAGTTTACAACAAGGGACCCTTTCTGTCTGAGGAGGACGTCGTTCTTCTCACTTGCAGACACCAGGCAAGCTATTACAAGCCTTCGGGCTCTTAGTACAGTGTGTTCTGTTAAGCGGAGTTGGTCCTGCCGGCTCTAGGGTCCATGGCCGTTCCAGCGAGGGTCCCTCTTGGCCGCTCTCCACTCCCCGGATCTACCTTGCAGGGCTAGAGTCTCCCCATCACTTCTCCCCTCCCTTGCACAGGGTCCATAGCGGCCTCCCTCGCTGCCTCGCGGTCCCCTCTTGTGCCCATTCCGCAGTACAGTGCTACAGTGCGGGAGGCCTTGCGAGACCCCTCCATCCGGATCTCACAAAGTGCTCGGGCCCGCTGTGGCGTCTCTAGCAATTCAGCGGACGATTCCGCCGGAACGGTTCACCAGCATGTCCGGACAAGTCAAAGTTTGTGGAGTACATCAACAAGCTAGGGGCACAAGGACTTTCCCTCTTTGTGAGAGTGGGAGATCAATATGTCTGTCGGATCACTTGTCATTTTCTAGTACGTAGCGCACATTCCCCTTCGGTCTCTCATCCTCTTGAGGAGCCCAACAATTAGCGCCATTCCACGTTCCTCTAGCTCTCGGTCTCTCAATTGTCAAGTACATAAAGCGCGCCAATGCCCATGAGACAGCAACGACTTCATATCTCCTTTTGCATTCTCCCTAGAACACCAAGTCGCGCCAGGAACACCATGTACCTCCAACCCCCTATCCGACAAAAGAGCGCTCTGGTTTTTGCTCTAGTGCCTCCTCCTTGTATGCCTATCGGCCCACTCCCCTCACAGTGCTGCGCCCTTCTCCACCTCTGTTCTCTCTCCTCTATGAGGTGATGCCCAAGTCCTTACCGTTCTCTCTGCAAGTTCCGGATCTGAAAGAGACTCTGGGGTCTTGAATCTGATGCATTCCTTGGTTTCTAGATCCCCTCCCAGATCTCCCCTTCTTCGGTCTCTGCCCGGTGAATCCTCCTTGGATCTGGCTCCATCCTGAGGTCTCCTTCCTCAGCATTCCTCTTGATAAGGACTCGGTATGGATCCTTGGAGCTTTCCTGGCAGTGGCTCTTCCCTAAACATCTCACTAGGGTAAACCCCACAAATGTGGGTATTTCTCTGGCTGGTGGCTCGGCAATCCACTAGAAAACGAAGGTTCCTCTCCCTGAAGTGCTTGATGTGGGCTGCAAGGCCTCTTTAAGCAAGGTTCCACTTCCTCCAGAGTCAAATTTTCCTTTTCTCTTTCTTCTCCTATCACATTGGTAGTTCAGTTCCCAATAGTTCCCTGGCGTCTTGGCTGCATCTCAAACTTTAATTAGTCAAGTCTTCCATCTCAAGGAGTCTATCCCTCTTTGGTGATTTTCCTAACTTGGGACCTTTCTTAAAGTGCAAAGCTTTTCAATCCTCCCCTCCTTTCTTCTTTCCTTCAGGCCTACTTGGTTCCTCCCTTCCCTTTGACTTTTGACCTACAGTGGACCTCAAATTCTTGTCTCACAAGACAGCCTTTTAGAACTATTATTATGGTAGCCGAGACCTTCTTACTTGCAAGCTTTTATTTCAGTCTCCCTCAGGACTTTTTTTATCCGGACTTCCCTCTAAAATAAACCAACTCCGTCCTTCCTCTCCCAATCCACCAACCGGATGTCCTTCCTCCAATAGTATACCTCCATTTCTTTCCTAAGTATGAAAACAAAAGGTGAATTCACGGAGCAGCTAAGACTTAAATCTCAGCAGGAACCTTAACTCTACTAGATGTTCAACAGGCTGTTCATTTCGACCAGCAAATTCAATTTGGGCAAGCCAATTTCCAATCATTTTTATTTCAATTGCCATTCACCAATCTCTGTCCGCTGGATTTCATTTTCTGGAAGCTGGATTTCACAGTGCATTTTATTGGGCTTATTCGGTCCCATTCTACCTCTCGGTCCGGTCAGTATCTACCTCCCTCTGGATGATATTCTCTGGGCAGCTACATGATATTTGTGCAGCAACTATTTAGGCTTCATCATACATTTGCATCTCATCATACATTTATTTCTCACTATAAGTTCCTTTGCATCCAGGGGTGCTCATCATGATGATCCTTCCTCCTTGGCGAATAGCTGGGACTCTGTCCAAGATCTAGGTACTTGGTTGCATCCCAACCTATAGATTTAAAAGATATAGACTCACCATACAGATTTAGGTTAGTAACCAGTACCAGGTTGTCTCATTCATGTGCTCCCTCCCTCATATCCCCCCTCCTTTCCCTTTCCATGGTACTTGTTACCCTGCATATTACTAGTTTGCTTTTTTTGTGGCAAAACTTGAGCTGAGGTCATCTGAGCAGGAGCAGGGCATTATGGAGTGAGGGAGGGCTGAGAGAGCTTGGATCCATAGCTGGAAACTATGCGGTTCGGATCCGATATCGGATCCATAACCCCACAGGTTGCAGACAAATGAATACACCTACTCAGATGGAACGTTATGGTGAGTACATAACTTCTAATTTTATTATATATTATTTATAATTTTATATTCATCTTTCATATGCATTTATTAAGCTGTTCTATTTGGAATATATAAATTATTAGTCAAATAAGATAGAAGGCTTTATATAGATTATAACTAGATGAAGTATTATGTATGGAAGAATCTTTATTATAAATTTCAACATTTATGGATATATTTATTATTTTGTTATTGTTAACATTCTTTATATATATATATATTGAAATTGTCATTTTTAAATACATTATATTAGGTTAATGTCTATTAATATATATTTTTGATTTTAGAGATGTTGTATTTTAGATAATTGTATATATGTTAAATGAGTTTACATCTGCTTTCACATGCTAAATTGATGTATATATAGAAAGTATGCAATAGTATTCTGCTTATATGAGCAATACTTATTCTTGTAATTCTACTAAGATAGTTTTACTTTGTTTTGTTTTATTTTAACTTTAAAATTCATAGTAATATGTTAAATATTATATATATTTTATACATATATAGATTGTTTTGAAACTATTTATTTAATTATAAAAGGTTCCTTCCTATGACCACGGAGAAATATAGCATCTATTAATTGCAAGTAAATGATACTGCACTGACAACTTAGTAGTATTGCTTTAACTATTTAATTGAAAGACTTAATTAATTTATTGAATGATTAACTAGCTCCAATTTGTGTATAAAAAACCTTCATTTTGGGAGCTATAATATAACCTGAGGAAGCATACTTGGTCGTATGTGAAGGCGCTTGTTCCTGTTTGCTGAATAAAAGACGTTTCTTAATCTTCGTGGTGGATTCCTTTTGATTCTTTTGGATACTTTCTTCTTCGTTTGCAAAGTGGAGTCCTTTGGATGGTAACTGTCTTTGGTTTACAGGATAGAGTTTACCTCAGGATCAATCCGTCCTTTCTGCCTAAGGTATCTTCGGAAGCTAATATTAATCAATCTATTAATCTTCCCGTGTTCTTTCCCAATTACCAGAACAAAGGAGAGTACAAACTGCATTCCTTGGATGTGCACAGACAATTACACTTTTATATTCATCGAACTGCTGGTCATAGGCAATCTGACCAGTTGTTTGTCTCCTTTGCCAAAACAAGTTTAGGCAAGTCACTTTCTAAAGTTACAATGTCACGGTGGATAGCTAGTTGTATTCTCTTGGCGTATTAGAGTTCGGAAAGGCCTGCACCTCAGGGAGTCCGAGCTCATTCTACTAGGGCCGTCACTACTTCGGCGGCTTTTAAATCTAGGGTTCCCTTAGATGATATTTGTTCCGCAACCACTTGGGCCTCATCTCATACCTTTATCAGCCATTGCAAACTGGATGTTGCCTCCAGAGGTAGGGCGTCCTTTGGCTCTGCAGTGCTCCTGAATATTCTTCCATAAAGGCCACCCAGGATTCAGGTAGCTGGGGACTCTGTCCCAAAGGTTGCTGACAAATGAAGTTCCTACTTCAGATTAAGAAGTTATGTACTCACCATAACGTTCCATCTGAGTAGGTATCTTCATTTGTCTGCAACCATCCCCCCCTCCTTCCCCCTGACCTATAGGATCTGTCTTAGATAAGCCCCTTCTGGGGCACAGTAACAATGGTTATATCGGGCAAACTTGATCTGAGGTCAGTAAGGGTTGGCAGGGGGTTATGGGTAAAGGGAGGAGCTAGGAGCTCGGATCTATGCTGTGGAAGAAGTTGCCGGCTCGGATCCGAGATCAGATCCATATCCCAAAGGTTGCAGACAAATGAATGTACCTACTCAGATGGAACGTTATGGTGAGTACATAACTTCTTATTAATCCATGTATGTAAATACTTTATTTTATCATATCCCCATAAGTTGAACCAATTCATGACCGGATATATAATGTACCACTATACTCTTTTTTTTTTTTTTTTTTTTTTTTTTTTTTTTTTAAATCTTCTTTTATTTTTTATCTTGAAAAGACTTGAAACTGTCTCAGAATGTTACACTGCACTGAAATTTCCTAATGTGGAGTTATCAAGTACCAAATATTGTCATCTGCAAATAAAGCTAACTTTTTGCCATCACCATACCAGTTATATCCTTGAATTTGTGAATCCTTTATTTTCTTTTCCAATGGCTGTAAATATAAAGGAAATAACAAAGGGGAAAAGAAAATACCCAGCCTGTTTCCTCTGTGCAAACACTGCTTGTTGGAGAAGAACACCTTAGTTCTTACCTCCAACCATTCCTCTTCTTCTTCTTCTTTCGGCTGCTCCTGTCAGGGGTCACCACAGCAGATCAACTGTTTCCATTTCTTCCTGTCATCTGCATCTTGCTCTGTCACACCAACCACCTGCATGTCCTCTCTCACCACATCCATAAACGTTATCTTAGGCCTTCCTCTTTTCCTGTTACATGGCATCTTCATCCTTAGCATCTTTTTCCCAATATACTGTGCATCCCTCCTCAGCACATGTCCAAACCAATGTAATCTTGCATCTCTGGCTTTGTCTCCAAACCTTCCAACCTGGGCTGACCCTCTAATATACTTATCCCTAATCCTGTCCATCCTTGTCTCACCCAGTGCAAATCTTAACATCTTCAGCTCTGCCACGTCAAGCTCTGACTCCTGCCTTTTTGTCAGTGCCACTGTCTCCAACTCATATAACATAGCTGGTTTCACTACCCTCTTGTAGACCTTCCCTTTCACTCTTACTGGTACTCGTCTGTCACAAATCACTCCTGACACTCTTGTCCACCCACTCCATCCTGCCTGTACTCTCTTCTTCACCTCTCTTCCACACTCACCATTACTCTGAACTGTTGATCCCAAGTATTTAAAGTCATCCACCTTCACCACCTCTACTCCCTGCATCCTCACCATTCCTCTATCCCACTGGGGATGCACAAGCCAGTGCATTTCTTTGTGCTGGTCCCAAGCCCGGATAAATGGGGAGGGTTGCATCAGGAAGGGCATCCGGCATAAAATTTTGCCAAATCATACATGCCGACAAAAGTACACCTCCAACCATTCCTACACCCTCTTAATTAATCTTATTATTATTATATCAGGGAATGCAGATGTTACAATTGTCCAATAGATTAAATTCCCAATTGAATCTATTGGATATCTTCACTAATGGTAGTAGCACTTTCAAACCATCTGCTTTTCTCTGGATCGTCATTGGTCTGTTAATTTTGTTGAATGTTTTCCTTCTTTCCACAAAACTACATTGATCTATATCTAACAATTTTGGCAATGCCTTTGGGATTCCTTTGCTAGTATAGACATAAACAATTTCTAACCATGGTTTACATTTGAAATGAGTAGATATGAAGCTAGGTCTGATGCCTACTTTAAAACTATTGCTAAACAAAATCGTCCATGTTTATCATTTTATTCTCTCCCAACTTCCAGACTTCCACAGGAATACTGTCTGTGCCTGGAGACTTCTTTGTTATTTGATTGTACATCACCCTTTTGTATCTCATCTCATCCTGTCTCTGATATTAATTGTTGAACCTCATCTGCGTCTGATCTTGGCATAATTAAGTCTTCCATAAATATTTTAGTTTGTTCCTTTTGTTAGTTTCTACACTCTGCTGCTTTATAGTAATTGCCATGTTTTTTTAATATCTCTAATAACTCTGTAGTCTCTGTGATTATTTTTCTTGTTATAGGCTTTCTAAGTTTGACAACTAAACCATTCTAATTTATGTTGCCCAAGTTGTTGTGCTACAAGTTTTTGTACTCTGGGGCTGTTATCAGAACAATTGTTTCTTAATAGCAACCTTTCTAAACTCGTACAGATTACCCAAATGCTCTTTTATTTTCCTTTTATCACTTTGAAGTTGTTCCTCTTTTTTTCTACATCTTCATTATTGCAAATCAGGTTACAGTCTTCATCAATAAATAGCATTCCCTACTGAAAACATTATTTGTCTAATCTCTTATGCTTACTAATGGCAGACTTGGGTGGAATTCAAATAGTTGCTAGCATACTCATCCTCCTCTGCAAGTAGCCCCTTACTATCACAAATCTGCCATTGTTTTCTTTTTTCCTCTTCTGTCACTATTGGAGCCCATCTAACAGTCAGAAGTATTACTCTCTTTTTCCCTTGTGTCTGATATTCTGCTGAACATCCTCCATGAAATACTTTCTTTGTTAAATTCACATGCTCATTTCTCTTCACTTGTGTAGCATGCATCATTGATGTTTGCTCCTACACTTCTTACTATAATTCATTATTCTTGGCTGTTTGTCCATAAATGTAATTACATTCCATGACACTACAGACAGATTAGCCATTATGATAGAAAGCCATTGTTCCTACATATTATATGTGACAGGTCTTTTGAATGTAAAATTGTCTGGCTAAACTACAATATCTGTAAAAATTCAGGTTAAAAGCTTGCTTACTCCCAACAGTCAGTAAAATTGTCTGGCTAAACTACAAACTTTATTTAATACAGTATTGAGTAAAAAACATCTCACTTTCAAAAGAATTGAGTAAAATTGGGCAAATTGCAGCTAACTTTAAAAAGAACTGAGTAAAATCACTGTAAAGTTGTATTCTTTAAGGCTGCATACTCACAGACCCTGGAAATCCTTGTAGCTTGGTATAGCCCCGCTCTGTTCGGGCTCACGCCACACCCCACCCTGCCCCCAAATTCCACCCACCACCACTAGTGTTAAATTTAAGCCCAGTAAACCACTCCCCCTCCTACTACCTATCACAGATAACCCAAACCTCCGTACACCCCCCATACACCACCCCTTCCTGCCAGCAACCCCCTTAATTCTCTACCCACATTCATTACCAAGTACCACTACTATCAAAATGAGGCCAGTTATGTTCCTCTCAGTTATATTACCTGGGCTATATCACCTCACCATCTATGAAAACCAGTCCTATCTTGGTTTTCACCACCCCATAGCTCATACCATCTCTGCTCTCACCTTGAGTGAATCAGACCAACCCCTAGCTCACTACAAACCTATCCTCTACACTTTTAACAACCACCAACTAACTAGACCACATTCCATCTCCCCCAAAAGTAGATATTATCATAAAATTTATTTATTCATTTTATTTTACATTTGTTAATCGGGAAAGCCCGACCTGTAATGAGCCAATTTTCAGCAGAGGCCCGGGGAGAAATGCTCCAGATGCATGTCTTTGTAATGTGGGAGGAAACCAGAGCACCCGGAGGAAACCCACATGAACGCAGGGAGGACATGCAGACTCCACACAGAAGGCACCCCAGTGGAGAATCGAACTGGAGAAGCTCTTGCTGTGAGGCGACAGAGCTACCGCTACACCACTGTGCTGTCCAAAATAATAAGTAAAGCGCTGAAACTAATAATCACTGTACAATTTACTCTGATGAGGGATGGGGACATCCACCCTAACCCTGGACCCTAACCCTGGACCCACCCTTGCCACAAGCTCCCAGCCCACTACCACCTTCAACATATGGTCAGATTCAAGGTCCCCTAACTCTGTCCTGACCTGTCACCTAAACATCAGGAGTATTAAAAAGTTCCATAATCTTCATGCCCTTCTAGCTGCCTACTCACCTGATGTGCTATGCTATGTCTTACAGAAACCTGGCTAAAACCAGGAACTAAAAGTGATGAGGTTATCCCACTAGAGTACAAAATACTTAGACTAGACCGTAACACCAGGAAAGGTGAAGGAGTAGCAATTCTGTTTAAAAACACAATAGATGTCACACTAGCCCCACAACAACCCCCCCCCCCCGTTCAGTAATGCAGAAGCCCTAGTTAGCAAACGACAGCTTAACAAAAGTAAATCTATGATAAAAACAATGCCCAAGAACACCAAATATCCCAGCAACAAACGTAGAAAATGTAAGTCCAAAAAAGAATGCTGGGATAAGGCTCCAAAATCCAGATTAATACGATAATTAATACGATGAAATCAAAATCTTCACAGTACTGCCTTTATTCATAAACACTAGCGCTTTCACAAAGCTTCTTCAGGTGTATGTAAAACAATGAAAAACACACCTTTATATAAGAAAAAATCAATGACATCACATGTCCACAAGTGAATTGTCTTAAAGGCAAATAGCCCAATATGAATTTACAATAAAATAATGAATAAATAATAGTAATAATAATAAGAACAGTTATTAATAAAACAATATATATTTACCTCATAATGTAAGAATGTCTAAAAATATATAAATATTATGATACAAAAATCATCTATTCAAACCTCTCTTACAAAGTATTGGTTTCATGGGCACACAATCATTGAGCCCATGTCCAAAATTCGCTCTTAACATCACTATCCATCTCGCTTCTATCTCTTCTGTCCTAGTTCTAATGTCCCCTCCTCTAACACTCTCATATGATTTAGATAACACCTTAAAACAAAATGTGTGTTGCTCACCCATCGTAATGGAATGTTTGGCCAATGCATTAACCTTAGACCCTTTCTTGATATGATACACATGCTCCCTTATTCTCTCCCTTAGATTACGGTCAGTTTTGCCTACATAAAAACTATTGCAGACAACACAATTAGCTAAGTAAACAACATGGGAGCTAGCACAAGTAGCATTGACTCTGATGTCAAAGATCTTCCCAGTGTCAGGATGTTTAAAAAACAAAGATACATCTATAAAGCTACATTGTCTACATTTACCACATGGTGTGGTTCCATGTGTCAACCCTTCATCAGATATTACTTTAACTCCACATAATCCTCTCTTTAAGTTCTTTTTATTCTTGAATGTGTATTGAGGTTTCAACCCTACTATACCAGAGATAGTAGGATCAGTGGTAAGAATCTCCCAATGTCTACTAATAATATCAGTATATACACTAACATCTCTGGTATAGGGAATACATACTTTCAATCTATTGTCATTTATAGAAGATTGTTTAGACGTTTGAGTTGAAAAATAGGGTCTAGCCCTGGTATACCTCTGCCGTCCAACTATCTTCTCATTTCTCATCACCATATTGTGTTGGTAACCTCTTTCTTTTAACTCTCTGTTAGTATTTAACATCTGTTCCTCATATTCATCATTTTCAACACTTAGCCTAGAAGCTCTGTAAAATTGATTATGAGCAACATTATTAAACACATAATGTGGGTGCATACTGTCCCTGGAAAGTAAATTGTTTACTCTACATTCTTTCCTAAACATCCTGGTGGAAATCTTGCCAAATAAATCTCTTTCAACATGTACATCTAGGAAATTAATTCCTAAATCAGAATAATTCAAAGTAAATTTCAAAAACTGAGTCGTGAGATTAAGATATTGAACAAATTCAACTAGTTGGCAAACAGTACCTTTCCACAGAATAAAATAATCATCGACAAATCTCCTGTAAAACAACACAAGGGAATTGTATGGTCCATTAAATATGTGTTCAGTTTCCCATGTAACCATCACAGCATTGGCATAGCTGTTTGAGCAGGAGCTCCCCATGGCTACACCATTTTTCTGCCAATAAGCTTGCCCATTAAACAAAAAAGCATTGTTGTAGAGAACAATTGCAATCAACTTCTGTAATAAAACTATTTCATCTGATTTGTATATACCAACTTTGACCAACAACTCTCTTAAGAAATCAACACCTTGGTCACTGGGAATTACAGTAAATAGGGAAACTACATCAAGGGTAGTAAATATATGTCCATCTATATTACCTTGTTCAGTGAACTCATACAAATCATGCAAGAAATGTTCAGTATCCCTGAGGACATGTTTTAACATATCTATAACAGGCCTCAGTTTTTTCTCTATAAAAATAGATGTAGCTTCATTGCACTACCCTCTACCTGAGACTATAGGCCTCATCGGTGGCCTCTTAAAATTCTTATGCAGTTTTGGTAAACCCTAAATGATGGTAATACAGGTTTAGAAACTAAAAAAATAATTGGTTAAATCATCACTTATTAAGCCCACTGATTGCATATATCTTATTTGGTTATTTACTTTTTCAACCATTTTACACACATATGCGGTTTCAATTTTTACATAAAAACTATCATCATTTAACATCTCTTGCATTAGTTCTTCATAATCATTTCTATCTAATAGCACTATTTGTCCCCCCTTATCTGCAGGTCTAATTATCAAACCCGTCTCATTTTCAAACCTATGTAGTGCTTTAAATTCATCCTTACTTAAATTATATTTCTTATTCCTATGTGTGCTACCATTAAAGGCATTATAAATATCAGATACACATATCTGTTCAAAGGCATTAATAAGTACATTTTGTTTCGGAATATAAGCACTAGGTCTTTTAAATACAAATTTGTGTTCATCATGTCCTTGCTGAAACATAAATTTCAATGTTAGATTTCTAGTAAACATTTTCAAATCAAAGATTATATCCGTTATACTCATATCAGTCGAAGGTATGCACAAGCAGAGTGTTTGACTAAGCATGGACATCAGCTGGGTATATAAGAGCCCTGTGTTTCTTATGCGTGGTCAAGCACTCTGCTTGTGCTGTGCTGATGAGGTCATAACAAGGCCAAAATATGCATATCCACAGCTAGTAGGGTTTGGCTTTATTGGCCTGAAATTGTCCATTAAAACGACAAAACAAGTCATGGGCATTCAGAATCACCAATTACCTGAAACACCTGATGTTCATAAGGGTCATTTGCATATATCCCATGTGCCTCTGATACAAGAGGTTTGCTAGGTCACTCAGTGGAAGTTCTAGCTTTGCTGGAGTGTTCATTTTGTTTTTACTGATTGGTTTTTCAGTGAACTTCGCACTTATTGTTTTAATTTGTTGTTTGGGATATTTTTACTGTGACCCTAATGATAATGGACATCAGCTGGGTATAACAGCCCTGTGTTTCTCATGCTTAGTCAAACACTCTGCTTGTGCTATGCTGATGAGGTCATAACAAGGCCGAAATATGCATCTCCACAGCTAGTGGGTTTGGCTTTATTGGCCTGAAATTGTCCATTAAAATGACAAAACAAGTCATGGGCATTCAGAATCACCAATTAGCTGAAACACCTGATGTTCATAAGGGTCATTTGCATATATCCCATGTGCCTCTGATACAATAGGTTTGGGAGGTCATTCAGTGGAAGTTCTAGCTTTGCTGGAGTTTTCATTTTATTTTTACTGATTGGTTTTTCAGTGACCTTCTCACTTATTGTTTTACCTTCATAAAGGAGGGAATTCTTTAGACCTCTCAAACTTCCAACCCATAGCCATGCTATCACCATTGGCCAAAACTATGGAAAAGTGCATCCACAACCAATTAATACACTATCGCACCCAAAATAAACTACTCGCCAACTCTCAGCATGGTTTTAGGCCACACCACAGCACCACATCAGCCCTCTTATCCTTCTCTAACTCTATCAACATCAACCGAAACAATAACAAACTTACCTCTGCTCTCTTCCTAGATCTCTCTGAGGCCTTTGATATGGTCAATCACCAACTGCTTCTCTGTACCCTGAAGGAACTGTCACTGAATAGTAGCTCTGTTAAATGGTTCCAATCTTACATGTCTGATAGACAACAAGCGGTTTTATGGCGGAATACCCTATCCACACATCTGCCCATTAATCTAGGAGTCCCCCAAGGCTCCATACTAGGACCACTACTCTTCTCAGTCTTTATCAGTGACCTACCCACCATCACTCCCAAGGCCACCTGCATCCAATACACGGACGACTCTCCTTTAATATGTACCTCCTCCTCCTCAACTGAGCTTATGACCCTTACTCAGAATACTTTCAGTGATGTAGAAAAATGGTTCGCAAGCCATCAGCTTCTATTAAACCCCAACAAAACTAAATTGCTCATCTTTTCCCCCACCTGCAAATCCTCCTCACCATTCTTTACTATAAGTTCCAACGATGGCACAATTATATCATCAGATACTCACATAAAACTCCTGGGCATCACAGTCGATAACGCCCTAAAATATGATATCCATGTCAATAAAACCATCAAATCTGTGAACAAAAGACTGGGCTCCATATACAGGGTCAAACCCTTCCTTACTCCTTTTGCAAGAACCACTATCGCTCAGTCCCACCTACGTCCTACCCTCCTCTTTGCCTCCTCCCTCTTCACTAACCTGAACCAAGCCACCCTTACCAAACTTGCTAGTTGTTGCAACCATATTGCTAGATTTGCTACAAGTGCTACCTCTAAGACCCACCATTGTATCAACCTAACTCAACTAGGATGGCTGGAGTGGCCCAGTCTTCTCTGATACAACCAACTTGTAATAACCCACAAAATACTATATCACCCGAAAAAACACCAGCACTAAATAAGATCATCAAACCATACAGCAACCAGAGGTCACTACACTCTGCTGACAAACTGCTGGTACAAACATCTAAAAGCATAAATGTGGCTGGGGACTCTCTATTCGCCAACTCAGTAGGCAAAACTTGGAATATGCTACCTGCCGAACTTACTCACCAGTCCTCCTTAACCCAGTTCAAAAAAAGCCTCAAACTACACTTCCAACAGCATTGGCAATGTCCCTGCTTAAACCCCGACTAATCACCACCCGCTGTTCCTGCAAACTCTCCCTAAGCATTTCAATCATATACTCTAATAAGTGTATGAATTCTTGATGGGACTTAGCCCATAACTGCGTGTATTATTCTCTGAAACTGAAGCTGCATGATTTTGATGTTGTCTACTATAAACGTATGAAACACAGAGAAAAACTTAAAAAATCCACAAATAGGCAGGCAAACCAGAATAATCCATATGAAATATAACTTTACTTTATGCGCTTTTCGTCCGTACTATGTACGAACTTCTTCAGAAGGGGAACAACAGTAAAAGTGCCATTTAAATACTAACAGTTAATGATCAGCTGATAAATCAATTAAAATGTAAAAACACATTAAAGGCACCTCTCTAAAACACAACCAGGTCTGTATAATAAAGAAACTTACTACATAAAATATCATTATAAATAATATATACAACAAAATAATAGACTAACTAAAAAATATATATATATATATCAAATTATACTAACAACCTTTTAAAGACATATTATTATATGAATTACTAAATCTATATGAAGAATCAATTCCTATAACAAACAACTAAACAACAACTGATTAGACATTAAACATAATAGATTCTTTGTATGAAAGGATCAAAACCAAAAAGTGTATCCTATTACAAAAATATAGTATGTATACTATATAAAAAAATATATAAAAATATATACATAAATAATAATAAAGACATTCAATATTAACCCTATAAAATTCCTATCTACTAAGGCTTTTAAGTTTTAGTAATGCCATTATGGAACACATATCATTTAAACCAGGCCAGTTATAAGAATACAATCTAATCTGCCATACTAATTCTAACCTTTCCAATTCAATTTCAAAAGGGCCACCCCTAATATTAGGTATTAACTGATCTAACACCCAAAATTTGAAAATATGTGTAGGATATTCGGATACATGCTTAGCCAAGGCATTATCTAACTTAGATTTTTTTATACTATATATGTGTTTGTAGATTCTATCTCTTAGTCTACGAACAGTTTTACCCACGTAAAAACATGAGCAAAGTTAGCATTTGGCTAAGTATATAACCATTTTAGAATTACAATTAATTTTTGTACTTGCTTTTTAAATCAAAATTATTAATAATGATGGAATTACTCACTAGGATAAATTTACAATAGGGACAGGAACCACAACTATGCATGCCTTTATTAGTTACTTTACTTTCGATGTTATTAATACCATCCAATAATTGTTTAAAGTTCCTGTCTCATCTTAATGTAAATTTAGGTGCTTCACCTACTTTATCTAATAATTCCTTACTTTCTTTTATAATGTTCCAATTTTTAGAAACAATTCCCTTAATAAAATAAAAGTCGAAATTAAAGGTTAAGGTTAAACTATACTCAAAGGAAAGAGATTTATTTTTTCTCTTTACTAGTAACTGGTGAACTAACTGTATCACCCAGAGAATTCTCAAACCCTATACCTGCTGTTTCTAAGATAAACATTTCATTGCATCTATTAACACCATATCCATTAACTATTGGTTTATATATACCTCTATGTCTCATCATAAATTTTATCTATTATTTTATCAATAAATCCCTTAGGGTATGCTCTTCTAAGAAAAATATCCTTTAAATTCCTGCATTCCTCAAAAAAATCGTCATCCCTTGTAACCATCCGTGCAGCCCTTACTAACTGCCTTTTGACCACTGACTTTTTCTGATACATAGGGTGAGCACTAGAGAAATGCAGGAATGTGTTGGAATATGATGATTTTCTATATATTTTGGTTTCATATTTTTTATCTAAATTGTTTTTTATTAATAAGACATCCAAATAGGCAATTTGATTCTCTTCAAAATTAAAGGTGAAATGAAGAATGTCAGTACTGGTGTTAAAATATTTGACAAAATCTTCAGCCACTTTAATATTGCCTCTCAATAAAATGAAAATATCATCCAAATACCAGGTATAATAGGCAATTTGAGAATTTATGTACTCATTACCAAATACAAATTGTTTCTCTCAATAGCTCATAACCAAATTGGCGAAACTTGAGCCGCAGGGTGATCCCATTGCCACTCCACTCTTTTGATGGTAAATTTTTTTTTTTAAAAGTAATGTTGTTATGGGCTAACACTATATTCAGTAATTCCTCTATTAAAAGTAGTTCCGAAAGAGGTGCGCCTTTATCTTTTAAATTCAAAATTACCCATTCAATACCCAAGTCTTGCGGAATAGAGGTGTAAAGGTCTTTCACATCTATTGTAAGTAAGTTGACCTGTTCATTAAAGTTAATGTCATTGATTTTCTGTAGGAAAGACCAAGAATCCTTACATATAGATGTTTCAAGATTAACATATTTTTTAAGCATCCCATCCACTACTTCAGCACAAGCATGAAGTCTTATGTACAAGCCTGCCTGAATGAATATAATCAGGCTATTAATATAATTAAATCTTATATAAATGATTTATTTATAGAAGAGAGGATAGATATGGATCTGTATAACTATTTAATTATGCCCTCTCCTACAGCCCCTGTTTTGTTCGGGGTGCCAAAAATACATAAGGACCTGAATAGTCCACCATTCAGGCCTATAGTTAATGGTAGAAATAGCGCAACATATGCTTGTGCTAAAGTAGTAGATGGGATGCTTGAAAAATATGTTATTCTTAAAACATCTATATGTAAGGATCCTTGGTCTTTCCTACAGAAAATCAATGACATTAACTTTAATGAACAGGTCAACTTACTTACAATAGATGTGAAAGACCTTTACACCTCTATTCCGCAAGACTTTGGTATTGAATGTGTAATTTTGAATTTAAAAGATAAAGGCGCACCTCTTTCGGAACTACTTTTAATAGAGGAATTACTGAATATAGTGTTAGCCCATAACTACATTACTTTTAAAAACAATTTTTACTATCAAAAGAGTGGAGTGGCAATGGACTCACTCTGCGGCTCAAGTTTCGCCAATTTGGTTATGAGCTATTGGGAGAAACAATTTGTATTTGGTAATGAGCACATACATTCTCAAATTGCCTATTATACCCGGTATTTGGATGATATTTTCATTTTATTGAGAGGCAATATTAAAGTGGCTGAAGATTTTGTCAAATATTTTAACACCAGTACTGACTTTCTTCATTTCACCTTTAATTTTGAATAGAATCAAATTGCCTATTTGGATGTCTTATTAATAAAAAAACAATTTAGATAAAAAAAATATGATACCAAAATATATAGAAAATCATCATATTCCAACACATTCCTGCATTTCTCTAGTGCTCACCCTATGTATCAGAAAAAGTCCATGGTCAAAGGGCAGTTAGTAAGGGCCGCAAAGATGGTTACAAGGGATGACGATTTTTTTGAGGAATGCAGGAATTTAAAGGATATGTTTCTTAGAAGAGCATACCCTAAGGGATTTATTGATAAAATAATAGATGAAATTTATGATGATACATAGAGGTATATATAAACCAATAGTTAATGGATATGGTGTTAATATATGTAATGAAATGTTTATCTTAGAAACAGCAGGCATAGGGTTTGAGAATTCTCTGGGTGATACAGTTAGTTCACCAGTTACTAGTAAAGAGAAAAATAAATCTCTTTCTTTTGAGTATAGTTTAACCTTAACCTTTAATTCCGACTTTTATTTTATTAAGGGAATGGTTTCTAAAAATTGGAACATTATAAAAGAAAGTAAGGAATTATTAGATAAAGTAGGTGAAGCACCTAAATTTACATTAAGACGAGACAGGAACTTTAAACAATTATTGGATGGTATTAATAACATCGAAAGTAAAGTAACTAATAAAGGCATGCATAGTTGTGGTTCCTGTCCCTATTCTAAATTTATCCTAGTGAGTAATTCCATCATTATTAATAATTTTGATTTAAAAAGCAAGTACAAAAATAACTGTAATTCCAAAATGGTTATATACTTAGCCAAATGCCAACTTTGCCCATGTTTATACGTGGGTAAAACTGTTCGTAGACTAAGAGATAGAATCTACGAGCACATATATAGCATAAAAAAATCTAAGTTAGATAATGCCTTGGCTAAGCTTGTATCCGAATATCCTACACCTATTTTCAAATTTTGGGTGTTAGATCAGTTAATACCTAATATTAGGGGTGGCCCTTTTGAAATTGAATTGGAAAGGTTAGAATTAGTATGGCAGGTTAGATTGCATTCTTATAACTGGCCTGGTTTAAATGAAATGTGTTCCATAATGGCATTACTAAAACTTAATAGCCTTAGTAGATAGGAATTTTATAGGGTTAATATTCAATGTCTTTATTATTATTTATGTATATATTTTTATATATTTTTTATATAGTATACATACTATATTTTTGTAATAGGATACACTTTTTGGTTTTGATCCTTTCATACAAAGAATCTATTATGTTTAATGTCTAAGTTGTTATTTAGTTGTTTGTTATAGGAATTGATTCTTCATATAGATTTAGTAATTCATATAATAATGTAAGTCTTTAAAAGGTTGTTAGTATAATTTGATATATATATATATTAGTCTATTATTTTGTTGTATATATTATTGATAATTATATTTTATGTAGTAAGTTTCATTATTATACAGACTTGGTTGTGTTTTAGTAAGGTGCCTTTAATGTGTTTTTACATTTCAATTGATGTATCAGCTGATCATTAACTGTTAGTATTTAAAAAAGTTATATTTCATACGGATTATTCTGGTTTGCCTCTCTATTTGTGGATTTTGATGTTGTCTACTATTTTTTATCTAAGTTTGTAACCCTACTGAAAACTACATATTATACTTATCTCTAAATTTTTCTATTGTTCCTAATGTATTTGTACTCTGCTTACTCTGAAAATGGACATATGTCCATTCTGACTTTCCTGGTAAACAAATGTAAAATAAAATAAATAAATAAAATAAAATAAATGTATATTTCCATCTTTTAGCTTGCATGCTCACATTAGTGTTTTATGGGCCGATCTGTTATGAAGTTGCTTCTCCTCATCTCCATTTGAATCTGTGTCACAATTTTCAAGAATTTTTGCTTCAGTGAAAACATTCAAACAGAATAGTAAATATATTGTCAGAACCCCATCCCCTTTTAACATAGAGCAATCACACAAAACTGTGTATACTTTTAAAAATGAAGTTTCCCCCTCTGAGTAGGGGTAATTGCCCCAAATTCTAGTTGCATCCACAGGAGTGACCTAATCCAAAAGTAAGTTTGCCTGCTGTAAAGCATGTTACAGCCTGTGTTCATACCTACACTAATTGCTGTTTGTACTTTTTTATCTCTTTTCTCCTCCTAGATGTAAAAAACAGCTTGTGTGCTTTTAGTCAGCATTAAGTTTTAGTCCTCATGTAATGTGTACTGGTTTCCTTTAAATAAATAAACTAAATTGTGCACTATTATTTTAAATGCATTAAAATAGCAAGGCTGCTATGCAGACAACTACTCGTATATCTTTTTGCTTCTCACAGTTTCAAACTTTATTTTCACTGAGCTGAGATGCTTGACAATGTATCTTTAAATGTTAATTACACAGTACCTCGTACATTTCTGTCTGCAGATGGTGTTAAGAACTCTCATGGTTAATTGCTCATACATGTAGACTTCTTATCTCCAAGTTGTTAATGGAAAAAAAAACAACTACTAACTTTATAGATACATGAAAGAATTTTTGTAAATTTCACTTAGAACATACACTTCAACCCTCTCATAATTAATTGCTTGTACCTGTAGACTTTGTATCCCAATGCAAAACTTTGCTAATTTCAAGCCTGTTGGTTTACAAAAACCCTTGTCTATAGCTTAAACTTAAATTAAACATTAATCTAGATATCTACCTCTGTAAAAAAAAAAAACGATAAACTTACTTTACTGAGTAGATCTAGGAGACTCTTTCTCTCTGATGTCCTCCTTGTTGGGGGAATAAAGACACCTTGTTGAAGTTTCCAGTAGTTAGTCAGTTAAGTAGGTAGATGGATGAGCATTCTTGTTCTAATTACATTCAACAGATCAGTTATTTAAAAGCATTCACAGACAATGGTGGGAGTGTCCAAGGAAGATGATTGGTGGAAAATCTGAGAAATGGCAAAACAAAGACCCAGTCCCAAAGCTTACAGATTAGTTCCTTATTTGAATACTCCTTCATAGGTTTAGGTTCATAGGTTCATACTAGGCTATCTGCCCGAGGGCATTTACAAGCCTAGCCCATCGTTTTGTGGCTTACGCCACCCCTTTAGTATGGGGAACTATACCCATTATTTTGCTGTGCCTCTGTCGAGCAGTGACACTGAGGTAATCCCTGGGGTATATCTGCGATCTCCCATCCATTGGTCAAGATTTCTCTTGAACAAGGCCAGCGAGGTGCTCTGCCTCACATGTACCGGGATTCTGTTCCACAGCATAGGGAGTCTTTGGGTGATGAATCTATCCCTTCAGCACGTCCTATTAATAGCCGTGTCGAGGTTTAAGTCTCCGCCCTTGTGGCTCTGATGGATCTAGATTTTTGAGGTGAAGCATATTCATCAAATCTGGGTTTCACATGGCCTTGTATGTTAGGCAAAGGTCACCTCTGAGCAAGCGTGGCGACTGAATAGAGCTGGAGTTCTTTCAGTCGGGCAGCATAGGATAGATTTTGAGACCCTTTATCCTTTTGGTGAGGAACTTTTGTGGCCTCTCCAGCTGCTGCAAGTGTCGGGTCAGATACATTCCAAATGGGGCATTGTACTCAATCATTGGTCTGATGAGTGATGAGTAAAGGGAGACTATAACCTCCCTTGATCTAGATGAGAATCCCTTCATGATAAGGTGGGCGATGTAGAAGGTCTTCCTAACTACTTTAGCTACATGGGTGTCGAATGACAGACTACTATCAACCTGGGTCCCCAGGTCCCTGATAACTTCTTCTGTGCTCAGTGGATTGCCTCCTATTTGGTAGCTAGGGGTAACCTTGTTTTTCCCGAAGGGTATGACTATGCATTTTTTGGCATTTAACTTTAGGCCATGGCTTTGGCACCAGTTATCCGTTTCTGTGAGACCCTTCTGAAGGATATCTGTGTCAGATGTGTTTTCTACTATGGCGCCCAGTTTGCAGTCATCTGCAAACTTTGTCAGCCATAACCCTCCTGTGTTTGCTTGTACTTCAGAAAAGTAGATGCCAAACAAGAGTGGGCCCAGGACTGAGCCCTGTGGGACACCACTTGTGACAGGCTTTGAGTCTGACATGGCGCCAGCAACTCTGACCTTGTGGGTTCTGTCACTCAGCCAGTTTGCAACCCATCTTGTGATGTATGGGTTAACATTTAAGCTGATGAGTTTTTCAATGATACCCGAGTGGGGTATTGTATCGAAGGCCTTAGCCAGATCGAGGTAGGCTGTATGGACTGCCTTTCCCTCATCAATGGCTTTGGTGACTGTTTCGAAAAAGTCAACCAAGTTTAAAAGGCATGATCTGCCTTTGACAAAGCCAAACTGGGTTGGATCCAAAGTCTGCAAATTCCCAGTGTCTTTATTTATGAGGTCCATTATGATCCTCTCCATGGCTTTGCAGATAAGGCTTGTCAAGCTAATGGGCCGGTAATTACCAGGGTCGGTGGAGGCACCGCCTTTGTGAAGTGGGACCACAGTTGCAGTGCGCCACTCCTGGAGTGCGTATCCAGAGGTAAGACTTTGATTAAACAGCTGTCCTAGCTGTGGGTTTAATTCCTCATTGAGTTCGTGGAGCACACAGCCGGGGACACCATCAGGTCCCATGGATGCTGTGTTTTTTGCTTTGGAGAGAGCAGTTCTCACTTGGGCGCTGGAGATGTTTGGGGGGCTGCAATCATTTGGTATAGATATCTCTCCTTTTGGGGGGGAGGGGTGAGAAGTTTGCACTGAACCTGTCAGCCAGTATGTTGGCAATGTCTGTAGGATCAGTAATCTTCACATCATTTTGAACTAGTTCTGAGCATATCTGGGAGTTTCCTCCTAGGTTTCTAACATAGCTAAAGAAGGCCTTATGATTGTCTTTTGAGTCTTTAGCTATTTTTCTCTCGAAATTTGCTTTGGATGATTTTATGAGAGCTCTTAGTTTTTACTTATAGTGATCAAGGGTGTCTTACCTTTTAAGGATTTTGCTCTATCTTGTAGTAGCTTCCTCCTTTTGTTGTAGAGTTTGTTTATGGCTGGGGTCCACCAGACTGGACGCTTGCCTTTGGTACAAAGAGTCTTTGTTTTGCTTGGGATTGCCTTATCCATGCAGTCCTGCAGGTGCTGGTAGAAGGCATTTGTAAGTGATTCAGCGGCTTGAGTACTGTTTTCCGCCGGCTCGGGGGCCTTAAAGGAGACCACACTAGTCTTTAGAAGTGTGAAGTCGGCTTTTGGGAAGTTCTTTACTGTGGTCTTTTTTATTTCAGGTGGGGGTGGGATGAGGACCTCCAGCGAGATTAGTTTGTGATCTGATCTCACCAGTGAGGGGTATACTTCCGGTGTTGAACATTGTGCTCCCATGTTCGTGATGATGAGATCAAGTATGTTATCTCCTCTTGTGGGAATGGTTACTAGTTGTTCCATGACATTTGAGTTTATGAATTCCAGGAACTTTTGGGCTAGGGTGTTTGGGCTTGAGTAGTGTTCCCAGTCTATATTTGGGTAATTGAAGTCACCTAGTATGATGGTGTTTGGTGATACATTTATCCCCTCTAGTGTTTTCAGGAAGGCCATGTGAGGTTCCTGAGTTTGTGAGGGTGGCCTGTAACATGCTACTATTTGCAGAGCAGTCTTGCCTACGGTTAATTGCACCTGGATGGTCTCCGATGCATCATGCGTTGCCACCAGTCTTGAGGTGTGGGTGTCCTTGATGAATATGGATACCCCCTCCTTTCTTGGTATTTTCCTGATTTTGGGGCGGAACGCATGATATGAGGTAAAACCTGATAGCGCTGGGGTGCTCTCAGGAGCCTTGAACCAGGTTTCTGTCACAGCACAGACATCGATGTTCTCCATACTGAGAAGGGCCTCGAGTGCGTGCATTTTGAGATTTAGACTTCTGGCATTGAGCAGCATTACCCTTAGTTTATTTCCTTTTTGTGTTCTAGGGTGGTAGGTTTAGAATTTGAGCCTTGCCTAAAAAGGCACTATGGGGTGGCAAGAGCCTTTGCCAATATCCGGAATCCCAGGGTGACAGGTGCAAGCCGTCCCTTGCGAAGCAGCGTGGCTTGTCCAGCATGTCATCCCAGGCAGACAGATACTGGATCCCCTTTGAATGACACCAGTGTTTAAGCCAATTGTTAAAGCTGATCATCTTATCTCTGTATTGTGGCATCATTCTTGGTGAAGGTAGGATACTGCTCAAGGTCAGGGTCATACCTGCCTGGGCTACATAATCAGAGAGCTCCTCAATGTCTCTTTTCATGTAGTCCAAGGAGGTGCGTCTCAGGTCGTTTACACCAGCGTGGACAATGACTGAGTCATATTTGTACCTGCTGTTGAGAGACCTGAGTGCTTGCGTTATGTGGCGGATTCTAGCGCCCGACAGACAGCTTACTGTGACCTTCTCCTTACTCAGTCTGGTGAGCGGGACATCAGTGTGTCTGACTATGGAGTCACCAATGACTAGTGTGTCTGGCATTGTGTTTGGCCTTAAGGGCTGTGACTGTTTGACACTCTGACTGTGAGGTCTATGTGTTGCAGGTGTTGTGTTCTGAGGTGGTGGTTTTGGGTGTCTGCTTTGGTGGCCTCTGCTGTTTTGGTAGATTTTTGATCAGAGCCTCGAGTATGTCTTTGTGTGTTTATGTGTATGATTTGAGGTTGTAATGGTACTATGTGAGACTGGGTCTATAGTGTGTGTGGTAACCTTCCCCTCCTGACTGGTCTTGCCAGTCCTATGTTGAGAGAGCTCAGCCTCCAGATTGGCCGTATAGTTGCATCTCTCGCATGTATTTGTGTTTTGTGGGAGGAGGAGAGGGTTGTCTGTGTACATGAGGCAATTGTAACATTGCCTCAATATTCCCAGGTTCACCAGCTGAGCAGGAGATGACACTAGCAACTGATCCCTCGACATGCTAGAAGGATAGACAAATAACTTTAAAAAAGATTCCGGGGGATGTGGGTGACCGAGAAATGGGGGGTTGCCTTTTTGGGGTGCTATCTATAAGAGTGCCGTATCAAGGTAATAAGTACTGTAGGAGCAAGTGCTAGGTTTAACAGATAGAGAATAGTCTACTTAGAGTCAAGTAGAGATGATCTTTTTAGTTATAGGATACGCTGATTAGATGAGTAGTATAGGTCGAGGAAGGTAGTTTCAAGGGAAAATTTGAAGAGTGGACTTTAGGTAGCCCGAATAGTTTAAACCTGCTTAACCGGCAGTGGCAACTCCGCGCTAAAGCGTGCTTTATAGCAGGGGGCTGGAAAAGACAGGAAATGACCCAAAATGGCCAATAAACTACAAGTTACTGCCTTAAACCACTCCTCTGAGGACAAACAGGCAGTTCAGTACTCCCTACTCCCACTAGTGAGTAAAGAAACTACCCCTTGACCAAACAAGGAAAATGGAGAAAACAGGAACCAAGACAAAGCCCAGGGATCAGCAAAATCTGGTCTCTGGAACACTAGTTTAGGAAAGTATGGAAAGCAAGGATATTTTTTGTTTTTTCAAGTTTTTTACAGACAAGCAGAAAACACAATAAATGCTATGATTTTCGATTAAATGCTATCAAAAGCTAGTACACTTGAGTGTATTAGCCTGTAGTTTAACTTTTAGGCAAAACTTAAACTAGCAAGTGCAGTAAACAGTTTTAACTTATAAACACAGAAAAACAGTGCAAACTTTGATAAAATAAGCAGAAACAGTAGTCGAAAGGCACAAAAAGTCGAAAAAGCCAAGAAAAATACTTAAAATCTGGAAAGGTAGTCTTTTCTGGTCTCTGCTGCTAGAGGAACACTGCTGGCCACCACGAGGAGCTGTGCTGAGTTCTCAATAGCTGGAAAAGCCCGCCAAAGCGTGCTTTATAGCAGGGGCTGGAAAAGACAGGAAATGACCCAAAATGGCCAATAAACTACAAGTTACTGCCTTAAACCACTCCTCTGAGGACAAACAGGCAGTTCAGTACTCCCTACTCCCACTAGTGAGTAAAGAAACTACCCCTTGACCAAACAAGGAAAATGGAGAAAACAGGAACCAAGACAAAGCCCAGGGATCAGCAAAATCTGGTCTCTGGAACACTAGTTTAGGAAAGTATGGAAAGCAAGGATATTTTTTGTTTTTTCAAGTTTTTACAGACAAGCAGAAAACACAATAAATGCTATGATTTTCGATTAAATGCTATCAAAAGCTAGTACACTTGAGTGTATTAGCCTGTAGTTTAACTTTTAGGCAAAACTTAAACTAGCAAGTGCAGTAAACAGTTTTAACTTATAAACACAGAAAAACAGTGCAAACTTTGATAAAATAAGCAGAAACAGTAGTCGAAAGGCACAAAAAGTCGAAAAAGCCAAGAAAAATACTTAAAATCTGGAAAGGTAGTCTTTTCTGGTCTCTGCTGCTAGAGGAACACTGCTGGCCACCACGAGGAGCTGTGCTGAGTTCTCAATAGCTGGAAAAGCCCGCCAAAAGCGTGCTTTATAGCAGGGGCTGGAAAAGACAGGAAATGACCCAAAATGGCCAATAAACTACAAGTTACTGCCTTAAACCACTCCTCTGAGGACAAACAGGCAGTTCAGTACTCCCTACTCCCACTAGTGAGTAAAGAAACTACCCCTTGACCAAACAAGGAAAATGGAGAAAACAGGAACCAAGACAAAGCCCAGGGATCAGCAAAATCTGGTCTCTGGAACACTAGTTTAGGAAAGTATGGAAAGCAAGGATATTTTTTGTTTTTTCAAGTTTTTTACAGACAAGCAGAAAACACAATAAATGCTATGATTTTCGATTAAATGCTATCAAAAGCTAGTACACTTGAGTGTATTAGCCTATAGTTTAACTTTTAGGCAAAACTTAAACTAGCAAGTGCAGTAAACAGTTTTAACTTATAAACACAGAAAAACAGTGCAAACTTTGATAAAATAAGCAGAAACAGTAGTCGAAAGGCACAAAAAGTCGAAAAAGCCAAGAAAAATACTTAAAATCTGGAAAGGTAGTCTTTTCTGGTCTCTGCTGCTAGAGGAACACTGCTGGCCACCACGAGGAGCTGTGCTGAGTTCTCAATAGCTGGAAAAGCCCGCCAAAACGTGCTTTATAGCAGGGGGCTGGAAAAGACAGGAAATGACCCAAAATGGCCAATAAACTACAAGTTACTGCCTTAAACCACTCCTCTGAGGACAAACAGGCAGTTCAGTACTCCCTACTCCCACTAGTGAGTAAAGAAACTACCCCTTGACCAAACAAGGAAAATGGAGAAAACAGGAACCAAGACAAAGCCCAGGGATCAGCTATAAAAAAATATATAAAAATATATACATAAATAATAATAAAGACATTCAATATTAACCCTATAAAATTCCTATCTACTAAGGCTTTTAAGTTTTAGTAATGCCATTATGGAACACATATCATTTAAACCAGGCCAGTTATAAGAATACAATCTAATCTGCCATACTAATTCTAACCTTTCCAATTCAATTTCAAAAGGGCCACCCCTAATATTAGGTATTAACTGATCTAACACCCAAAATTTGAAAATATGTGTAGGATATTCGGATACATGCTTAGCCAAGGCATTATCTAACTTAGATTTTTTTATACTATATATGTGTTTGTAGATTCTATCTCTTAGTCTATGAACAGTTTTACCCACGTAAAAACATGAGCAAAGTTAGCATTTGGCTAAGTATATAACCATTTTAGAATTACAATTAATTTTTGTACTTGCTTTTTAAATCAAAATTATTAATAATGATGGAATTACTCACTAGGATAAATTTACAATAGGGACAGGAACCACAACTATGCATGCCTTTATTAGTTACTTTACTTTCGATGTTATTAATACCATCCAATAATTGTTTAAAGTTCCTGTCTCATCTTAATGTAAATTTAGGTGCTTCACCTACTTTATCTAATAATTCCTTACTTTCTTTTATAATGTTCCAATTTTAGAAACAATTCCCTTAATAAAATAAAAGTCGAAATTAAATGTTAAGGTTAAACTATACTCAAAGGAAAGAGATTTATTTTTTCTCTTTACTAGTAACTGGTGAACTAACTGTATCACCCAGAGAATTCTCAAACCCTATACCTGCTGTTTCTAAGATAAACATTTCATTGCATCTATTAACACCATATCCATTAACTATTGGTTTATATATACCTCTATGTCTCATCATAAATTTTATCTATTATTTTATCAATAAATCCCTTAGGGTATGCTCTTCTAAGAAAAATATCCTTTAAATTCCTGCATTCCTCAAAAAAATCGTCATCCCTTGTAACCATCCGTGCAGCCCTTACTAACTGCCCTTTGACCACGGACTTTTTCTGATACATAGGGTGAGCACTAGAGAAATGCAGGAATGTGTTGGAATATGATGATTTTCTATATATTTTGGTTTCATATTTTTTATCTAAATTGTTTTTTATTAATAAGACATCCAAATAGGCAATTTGATTCTCTTCAAAATTAAAGGTGAAATGAAGAATGTCAGTACTGGTGTTAAAATATTTGACAAAATCTTCAGCCACTTTAATATTGCCTCTCAATAAAATGAAAATATCATCCAAATACCAGGTATAATAGGCAATTTGAGAATTTATGTACTCATTACCAAATACAAATTGTTTCTCTCAATAGCTCATAACCAAATTGGCGAAACTTGAGCCGCAGGGTGATCCCATTGCCACTCCACTCTTTTGATGGTAAATTTTTTTTTTTAAAAGTAATGTTGTTATGGGCTAACACTATATTCAGTAATTCCTCTATTAAAAGTAGTTCCGAAAGAGGTGCGCCTTTATCTTTTAAATTCAAAATTACCCATTCAATACCCAAGTCTTGCGGAATAGAGGTGTAAAGGTCTTTCACATCTATTGTAAGTAAGTTGACCTGTTCATTAAAGTTAATGTCATTGATTTTCTGTAGGAAAGACCAAGAATCCTTACATATAGATGTTTCAAGATTAACATATTTTTTAAGCATCCCATCCACTACTTCAGCACAAGCATGAAGTCTTATGTACAAGCCTGCCTGAATGAATATAATCAGGCTATTAATATAATTAAATCTTATATAAATGATTTATTTATAGAAGAGAGGATAGATATGGATCTGTATAACTATTTAATTATGCCCTCTCCTACAGCCCCTGTTTTGTTCGGGGTGCCAAAAATACATAAGGACCTGAATAGTCCACCATTCAGGCCTATAGTTAATGGTAGAAATAGCGCAACATATGCTTGTGCTAAAGTAGTAGATGGGATGCTTGAAAAATATGTTATTCTTAAAACATCTATATGTAAGGATCCTTGGTCTTTCCTACAGAAAATCAATGACATTAACTTTAATGAACAGGTCAACTTACTTACAATAGATGTGAAAGACCTTTACACCTCTATTCCGCAAGACTTTGGTATTGAATGTGTAATTTTGAATTTAAAAGATAAAGGCGCACCTCTTTCGGAACTACTTTTAATAGAGGAATTACTGAATATAGTGTTAGCCCATAACTACATTACTTTTAAAAACAATTTTTACTATCTAAAGAGTGGAGTGGCAATGGACTCACTCTGCGGCTCAAGTTTCGCCAATTTGGTTATGAGCTATTGGGAGAAACAATTTGTATTTGGTAATGAGCACATACATTCTCAAATTGCCTATTATACCCGGTATTTGGATGATATTTTCATTTTATTGAGAGGCAATATTAAAGTGGCTAAAGATTATGTCAAATATTTTAACACTAGTACTGACTTTCTTCATTTCACCTTTAATTTTGAATAGAATCAAATTGCCTATTTGGATGTCTTATTAATAAAAAAACAATTTAGATAAAAAAAATATGATACCAAAATATATAGAAAATCATCATATTCCAACACATTCCTGCATTTCTCTAGTGCTCACCCTATGTATCAGAAAAAGTCCATGGTCAAAGGGCAGTTAGTAAGGGCCGCACAGATGGTTACAAGGGATGACAATTTTTTTGAGGAATGCAGGAATTTAAAGGATATGTTTCTTAGAAGAGCATACCCTAAGGGATTTATTGATAAAATAATAGATGAAATTTATGATGATACATAGAGGTATATATAAACCAATAGTTAATGGATATGGTGTTAATATATGTAATGAAATGTTTATCTTAGAAACAGCAGGCATAGGGTTTGAGAATTCTCTGGGTGATACAGTTATTTCACCAGTTACTAGTAAAGAGAAAAATAAATCTCTTTCTTTGAGTATAGTTTAACCTTAACCTTTAATTCGACTTTTATTTTATTAAGGGAATGGTTTCTAAAAATTGGAACATTATAAAAGAAAGTAAGGAATTATTAGATAAAGTAGGTGAAGCACCTAAATTTACATTAAGACGAGACAGGAACTTTAAACAATTATTGGATGGTATTAATAACATCGAAAGTAAAGTAACTAATAAAGGCATGCATAGTTGTGGTTCCTGTCCCTATTCTAAATTTATCCTAGTGAGTAATTCCATCATTATTAATAATTTTGATTTAAAAAGCAAGTACAAAAATAACTGTAATTCCAAAATGGTTATATACTTAGCCAAATGCCAACTTTGCCCATGTTTATACGTGGGTAAAACTGTTCGTAGACTAAGAGATAGAATCTACGAGCACATATATAGCATAAAAAAATCTAAGTTAGATAATGCCTTGGCTAAGCTTGTATCGAATATCCTACACCTATTTTCAAATTTTGGGTGTTAGATCAGTTAATACCTAATATTAGGGGTGGCCCTTTTGAAATTGAATTGGAAAGGTTAGAATTAGTATGGCAGGTTAGATTGCATTCTTATAACTGGCCTGGTTTAAATGAAATGTGTTCCATAATGGCATTACTAAAACTTAATAGCCTTAGTAGATAGGAATTTTATAGGGTTAATATTCAATGTCTTTATTATTATTTATGTATATATTTTTATATATTTTATATAGTATACATACTATATTTTTGTAATAGGATACACTTTTTGGTTTTGATCCTTTCATACAAAGAATCTATTATGTTTAATGTCTAAGTTGTTATTTAGTTGTTTGTTATAGGAATTGATTCTTCATATAGATTTAGTAATTCATATAATAATGTAAGTCTTTAAAAGGTTGTTAGTATAATTTGATATATATATATATTAGTCTATTATTTTGTTGTATATATTATTGATAATTATATTTTATGTAGTAAGTTTCATTATTATACAGACTTGGTTGTGTTTTAGTAAGGTGCCTTTAATGTGTTTTTACATTTCAATTGATGTATCAGCTGATCATTAACTGTTAGTATTTAAAAAAGTTATATTTCATACGGATTATTCTGGTTTGCCTCTCTATTTGTGGATTTTTGATGTTGTCTACTATGTTTTATCTAAGTTTGTAACCCTACTGAAAACTACATATTATACTTATCTCTAAATTTTTCTATTGTTCCTAATGTATTTGTACTCTGCTTACTCTGAAAATGGACATATGTCCATTCTGACTTTCCTGGTAAACAAATGTAAAATAAAATAAATAAATAAAATAAAATAAATGTATATTTCCATCTTTTAGCTTGCATGCTCACATTAGTGTTTTGCGGGCCGATCTGTTATGAAGTTGCTTCTCCTCATCTCCATTTGAATCTGTGTCACAATTTTCAAGAATTTTTGCTTCAGTGAAAACATTCAAACAGAATAGTAAATATATTGTCAGAACCCCATCCCCTTTTAACATAGAGCAATCACACAAAACTGTGTATACTTTTAAAAATGAAGTTTCCCCCTCTGAGTAGGGGTAATTGCCCCAAATTCTAGTTGCATCCACAGGAGTGACCTAATCCAAAAGTAAGTTTGCCTGCTGTAAAGCATGTTACAGCCTGTGTTCATACCTACACTAATTGCTGTTTGTACTTTTTTATCTCTTTTCTCCTCCTAGATGTAAAAAACAGCTTGTGTGCTTTTAGTCAGCATTAAGTTTTAGTCCTCATGTAATGTGTACTGGTTTCCTTTAAATAAATAAACTAAATTGTGCACTATTATTTTAAATGCATTAAAATAGCAAGGCTGCTATGCAGACAACTACTCGTATATCTTTTTGCTTCTCACAGTTTCAAACTTTATTTTCACTGAGCTGAGATGCTTGACAATGTATCTTTAAATGTTAATTACATAGTACCTCGTACATTTCTGTCTGCAGATGGTGTTAAGAACTCTCATGGTTAATTGCTCATACATGTAGACTTCTTATCTCCAAGTTGTTAATGGAAAAAAAAACAACTACTAACTTTATAGATACATGAAAGAATTTTTGTAAATTTCACTTAGAACATACACTTCAACCCTCTCATAATTAATTGCTTGTACCTGTAGACTTTGTATCCCAATGCAAAACTTTGCTAATTTCAAGCCTGTTGGTTTACAAAAACCCTTGTCTATAGCTTAAACTTAAATTAAACATTAATCTAGATATCTACCTCTGTAAAAAAAGCGATAAACTTACTTTACTGAGTAGATCTAGGAGACTCTTTCTCTCTGATGTCCTCCTTGTTGGGGGAATAAAGACACCTTGTTGAAGTTTCCAGTAGTTAGTCAGTTAAGTAGGTAGATGGATGAACATTCTTGTTCTAATTACATTCAACAGATCAGTTATTTAAAAGCATTCACAGACAATGGTGGGAGTGTCCAAGGAAGATGATTGGTGGAAAATCTGAGAAATGGCAAAACAAAGACCCAGTCCCAAAGCTTACAGATTAGTTCCTTATTTGAATACTCCTGAAAGACTTGTGAGGTTTACCAGCTCTGTAACCTGTGGAATTTTATAGTTAAAAAGTTTTATTTTTGTCTAACTTTTAACAAACAAAACATGACAACACACCATGAGCTACCAATATAAAACTAAAACTATATTTAAGAAAACAATTTTACCCCAGCTTCATATGGTCCATCTAATAGTGTGGTTTACACTTTGATCATCGAAAATACCCACTTTTATGAAGCTATCACATTAGTCTGTTTTGCAACTCATGTAAAATGAGAGGCTGTGTCTGCATCTGTGGGGCTCATATTCCTTGGAGCCAATTATGAAAGCTTTATTACAGAACATTTCCAGTCTGTCACATGCAATATGAGTGGCTGTGCCCACTTTTACAGGACTCTTATTTCCTGAAGCGTAACATGAAAGGCTAATCTTCTATTGTATAGAAAAAGGTTTACAGTGCCTGCTTATAAGAGTCTCATATACATGATTAATGTGACCAGTCCCTAGTCCGTCTTCCTCCTGATGAAGACAGACCTTGGAAAACAAATCACAGTGCTCATTTTTACAGAGCTCATGGATGTGCAAAAAAGTCAGTAAAGTGTGAGACCTCAGAATCTTTTATATAGGCTGTTGTGCCCATGGAATAAAAATCCACCAAGTGGTGAACTACAGAGTATGCAAAGCCTTTAATAAACTTAAGAATCTCAGTTCTTCTTTGAGCATAGTCCTCCTACTTGTACACATCCATGAGCTCTGTAAGAAATGACCACCATGACTTGTTTTCCGCTGTAAGCTATTTTCTGGATGCATGTATTATTCAAAAATTGGAATCACCTAGTGTAGCTTTAAGTGACTACCTCCCTGCATATAAAAAGTTATGTCTTCATCAAAAGGAAGAAGAATAGGAACTGGTCACATTAATAATGTATATGAGCATCTTGCAAGTAGGCACTGCAAAGCTGTTTGCTGTACAAGAGAAGATTAGCCTTTCATATTGCATATCAGGAGATACGAGCTAGTAAAAGTGTGCACAGCCTCTCATATTACATGTGATTGACTGGAAAAAGTTATGTAATAAAGCTTTCCTAACTGGCTGCAAGGAATATGAGCCCCACAGATGCAGACACAGCCTCTTATTTTACATGTGTTATAAAACAGACTAATAAAGTCTGGTGATAGCTTCATAAAAGCAGGCATTTTCAATTATCAAAATGTAAACCACACTATTTGATGGACCTGACAAAGCTCAGTTGAAAGTGTTTTCTTAGATATAGTTCTGTATTGGTAGCTCATGGAGTATTGTCATGTTTTGTTTGTTAAAAGTTAAAAATAAAAGCAAAACTTTTCCACAGGCTTCTCAGCTAGTAAACCCTCATGGGTCTCTCCTGAATATTAAAATAAGGGAGTAACATCTAAGCTTTGGGATTGGCTCCTTGTTTTACCATTTCCAAGATTTTCCTCCAGTCAGCTCCCTTGGAGCCTCCCACCATTGTCTGTAACTCCCTTTAAATAACTGACCTGTTAAATATAATGTATTAGAACAAGAACACTCATCTATCTACCTACTTAACTGAATAAACTACTGGAAACTTCAACAAGGTGTCTTCATTCCTCCTAAAAGGAAGGTATCAGAGAGAGAGAGAGAGAGTGTCTCCTAGACAGATCTGCTAGCTAAAGCGATTTTATCTGGACTAATCCTTCGTACTCTGTTTCTTGTTAGTCCTATCACCTTCTGGGCCCCAGGTGGGATACCAGACTTCACTCGAGCCATCTGGATTACTGTCATCTATAAAAACAGGGAACATTATTACATACCTCTCAACCTTCCATCTCCAAAATGAGGAACATTACATCTTATAATGTGGAACAAATGGGCAAAATGTGGAACACTAACAGCTTACTAACAACTTTACCTCGGAAGCTCATAGGATGGTTAAAATGTGCTATTTTTACTTATAAAAGTTCTTTGGATGAGTTAACATGATTCAGTTATTTTATCATGGCTATCAGTTAAAAAAATCCTAACAATGAATGTGTGACAGATGCTCTCAGTATAGATCTTTGAGGAACATGAACTTTTTAAGAACTCTGAGGAATGTTCCTCATAATGAGGTGCACTTAATTCTAGATATAATGTGATTATTGCACTTTTACATCCTCCATCCCAGCAGCCCAAAATACTAAAATTATAGTAACTTTAACTTGCTTCTGCCCAGCTTTTCTTCCCTTGTTACATTGTGAAGGCTGGATACCTTCCAACTAAGAAAAAGTACTTTCTTGCTTTAATATCTTTACGATGTGCAGCAGTCACTGATAAAACTCTTCCCACTGCACATTTAAAATATCCCTGAGTGCACGCTCTATATTTACTTTCATTAACTCAAATCAGCTTATGCTTTTGAAAGTTTATTTGTACTTAAACACATTGAAAACAAAGAACTTGTCGTACCTTATCCATGTCGCCAGTGTAGGAATTTGATCCTTGTCTTTGACAGCATGTTGGTGATTACTACAGTTGAACCAAGAAAACCACACTGTTGTTAAAAAAAACACCATAAAAGTATGAAATGAACCAGAATTGTGTCCACCACTGTTTATTCAAATCATCAGATCAAGCACTTGCTTCATAAAAGAGTTCATTAGAATTTGTACTTTTTTGGTGTTATTGGTTACTACAATTTGCTTACGCAAAATAAGCATAAATGAAAATCCTACATTAAAATCTACCTTCTAACATGCTGAGCTGCTTCCTGTAGCCTGGGATATAGGGTTTGATTCATTGTGCCTCAATATGCATACTGTTTGACTCTCAGCAAATTGTTTGACAAGACAGTGATACTGGTTCTCTCCTGAAAAGGCACACTTGTGTCCAGTGAACTCTCCCAGTCAACCATTGCATACTAAAAAAACAACTGGATACAGAAACACATATTATATTCCACATCAAAGGTTTGCACCCCCATACATGCACTGTTTGGAATAAAATAAATTAATCATCTGATGGAACAGTAATTGACAGTGATACGTTTCAGAGTTAGGTAACATTTGTGTGACATGCATACTGTGTATTTTCAAAGGGTTGCACATCTAAATGTAGAATGATTGCAAGATTTACTCTATATAGCATAGCATGTCAAAAGGTTACAGCTGCCACACAGCTGTATCATAAATGCCCTGCACCTGAATCTGTTATAGTAGATGAGTGTGTTATGAGTCCCACCTGAGTAATGTTGACATAAGTGAGTTGCATATACTGTCTGCCTCAGTCAACTGAGTTTTTATTTCATTATTAATAATTAGTTTTGTAAAGTAGATCCTCATGACTGCATAGCACTGAGGTATTGTGATGTATGTCAGACATTACATGCTGGGTAAACCATGATGAGTAGTAGTGTTACGAACTGTATTTAATGGTATACCTTTCGTCTTAATCATTATGACAGAGGGGTACTGCTTATAGTGAGCAAACGTGAATCATGTTAGTTCTAAATTTATGACAACTTCATCTGTGTTAAATAATTTCTGAACAACTTGAAACCTAGAATGCTCAGTAGTTTATTTTGATTGATGTTTTCAATATTTTTCCATACTGAAACAGGGTGAACAAGGACAATATGGGCTCATAGGAGAGCCTGGGCCTCCAGGAGAAATTGGCATGCCAGGGGAACCAGGACCCAAAGGAGCACGAGGCACTCGAGGTCCAATGGTTTGTGCATATCTGCTTTGACTACAAGAATAGTATTATTTAGGCATTGGGTGTAGCCAGGTACACAGTGTGTAGCTATGCTTTGCAAGCATATTTGTGATGTGCAACATCTTGGTCTACCTAAAGACACAATATGCTCTACCTTTAATGAAATACAGAGTCAGAAATGTTTGTTATAACTTATGTGTAATGTAACAGAGAAATATAGGGAGAGGATATTTGAGTCTGGTATGCAAATGCTATATCACTGGCTACATCTCTGACTTGCACTAAACCTTGTTTTATTTGTCAGGCATTGCTAAAAATTTTCAATGCACACATTTTTCTTGTCGATTTCAATAGATCACATTTTTGTTCTTGTTTATTTCAGTAACTATCATATGTTTAAATTGAACAGGTACATTACTTGCAGGCTTGGATGTTTAGAAATTGGTGTATAGTGAGCCCCTGAAGTATAATGTCATTGTTTCAGTTTATTTCATTTTGTTTACATTTCTTTTCTGGGATAGTTGTTCAAGCCTGTAATTATAGACAGATGATAGTATTTTCTGATTGAGGCATTGTGTTTTAGGCCCAACACTAATGACTTTGATTATGAATTGTGGCCGATATTTGAATACCATACTCTTTAATTCTTTTCATTGTGCTGGATAAGTAGTAAAGCTTTGTGGGAAGCAGTAAGGGTGCTGTGGTCTGAACAGTTAGCCATATCTTCCTTAAAACAATTAAGGCAATTTTCTTTATTAGTTTGTGGTCTATATTGCGGCATCGAATGGGCTGTTAACCGAACACCCTTTTATCGACACATATTAAGTGAAATAAAAAAACCTGAACTGCCACAAAAGCAAATTTTTCCCAGGGGAAAAAAAATTGCTTGTCTATCATCAGGGATTCGCCCATTCCTCCACTGTAGTGCGATCTCGGAGTTGGTATATTTAGTTGGGGGGGCACAGCCCCCCACTTCATATGGTCTGATTTTTTTTTGTATTGGCCAGGTGATTTTTTTTTTTTTTTTGTCTGAATGAAAATATATCTGGACATAGCTCTAAACCTCTTAGCACAACAAATCTGGACAAAGCCTAAAATAAGGGGGGGAACAATGGTTCAAAAATAAGGACAAATTTTAAACATCACTCTTATAAACTTAAAAAGTTGCTAGAGTAATAGGATTTGTGTTAGCATGCATTTTCTGAATAATAAGAAGTCTGAAACTAAAATGTATGCCATTATTTAGTGACTTCAGTCCTCAGTGATTTGCCAGAAAACCACAAGTTTTAAGAGGAGCAGACCAAAAACATAAGGCAAAATTCTAGAGAGTTAAGAGGCATGCATCTGGACACATTCTGCCTTAAGTGATTTGAGGGAAGATTCTCACCTCATTTAATAAATGTCCCCAAGTCTAAAAAGGGAAAAGCTTTCCTGTTCAGTAATTTTTGAAACACTTTTCAGGGGGTAAATGAAGTGGGATGGGAGTTAAAAGGTTGCAATCTTTATGACTGTTTACTGCACCTAGTATACCTCCCCTGTGTCTTTCCTTGTACAAGTGGGTTTAAGGCAGCAGCATTAACATTTTGCTAGCTTCCACTGATTAATTCCATTGGTCATAGAATCAGAAGTTGGAGAAGCATTTCTGTCCATATCTATATTGCATTCACTACATTCATTCTTGACAAGCAAAACATGGCAGTAAGGTAGAAAATGGACACCATTCCGCAGGTAACCTTCATGAATGCTTGCTTAAGGTAGGGCTTGTAAAAGACAGATCTCAAATTTTCATGCATACATGAAGGCCATAGTACATGTAAGAAATGCATTTGTTTTTTTTTTGAGAAAATAATATATTGTATGCATAAGTACCATAGCACAAGTAATTCTCAGACTAAGCAGTTGGACTGCAAACCTGATTTGCTAAGGAGCGTAAATGTTTGTAAGATTAACATGTTATAGCCAAATGTTGAACAGAAAATGATCAACTAACAATACAGCTGAGCAGTATTGCATCCAATAAGGCAGTTTTACAAACATTTTTTTCTTTGGTTGCCCATTTTTTCTTCACCCAGCTGATCCTGTTTTTTTTCTTGTTTGCTGGATCTACATAACCCTGCACTTCTCCCTAGAATTTTCTCCAGTGGTTGGTCCTGATGGGAAGATTGTGGTGTTCAAGGACAGCATTGTATTGCTTCCATTTTTTTCTATAATAGGTATAGGTTAACTCGCCTGACAATTAATGGAACTGAAGGAATCATGCTGTCAGCTTGAGGCTCAGAATGTTTGGATGAACTAATCCTTCTGGATGGGAAAGAAGGTCTGGAACTGGGTCCAGGGTGGTTGAATTAGATAAGGCCAAAGCAAAGGGAAACACATCTGTTGAGGCCAGTAAGGTGCAATGTGGATTACTTTGCTCTTCAGCTTGAGTGCTTTCTGTAAGAATTTTGGGATTAGAGATGCTGGGGATAAGGCATATAGGAATCTGGGGGGGGGGAAATGTGGAGAAGAGCGTTTCATGGTGACTTACCCAGAGGGGGTGATCAAGGCAAATTAATTGCTGCATTTGTTTAGAGGACAGGCAAACAATTCTCAGAGAATCCTTTCCATCACTTTTGGATTGAGAGATCACTTATGAGGCATGAGAATGCATCTGCTCAGTTTGTCTGCTATCACATTGGAATTTCCCAGAAAGTGCATTGCTGTCAGAAAGCGGTTTGAAGATATCACCCACTGCCACATTCTATGAGAGCATCTCGATAGAGGGGGTAAGATTTGGTTCCTCCCTGATGTACCAAACTACTGACATATTGTCTGTTTGAATCACAGTTGTTCCCACAGGAAGTGCATATTGAAAGGCTTGCAACACTAAAAGCACTGCTCTTAGCTCCAGAACATTGACATGCAAGTTGGCCTCTGTAGGGGACCAAGTGCTTTGGCTAGTCTTGCCCAGAAAATGCCCCCCCCCCCCTCAACCATCTGGGAGGAGTCTGTGGTCACTATGGCTTGGGTTCTGGAAGGATGAAGGGGCGGTCCAGGAGAATTTCTTTGGAATGTATCCACCAGCTAAATCTTTTCTGCAATGATTGGTGCTCAAAACTTGATCCAACATGGGATGGTATAGAATAGACTATTGAGATCCCAGCAGCCATTGTAGAATTCTCGTGTGATATCTTGTTAGGGGAACTAGAGTTATCACCGCTGCCATGGAACCTAGAGTCTGTAAAATTAGATGAGTAGGTGCTCTCTTGCTGTAAAAGTTTTTGAACTTGTGTTGTGATTTTCTGAAGTCTCACAGGTGAAAGGGATGCTATGGTTGTTGTCATATTTAGCAGTGCTCCTATAAATTCTAAACTCTGTGTGGGAGTCAGTTGGGATTTTTTGTAATTTATAGTAATTCTTAAGTATGCACAGGTCTGGAGAATATAATCCCTTGCTTCTATCAGCTGATGCTTGGTCATAGTAGTAATGAGCCAGTCATCCAAGTATGGAACCAGCCAGAATCCATGTAGTCTCAAGTGAGCTGCTACTACTGCCATACATTTGGTGAACACCCTAGGGGTTGTGGTGAGACCAAAGGGCAGCACCCTGAATTGGCAATGACTGGCTCCCAGACGGAAAGCGGAGGAACTTTCTGGAGCACTTGTCCATTTCTATGTGATAATACATATCCTGAAGATCTGTTGAGCACATCCAGTCATCCTTTTCCAGAAACGGAAGACTGGAATGTAGTGTGACCATCCAGAATTTTGTTAGTTGAACTGATTTGTTCACATTGAAAAATGCCCAATGTGGATAATCATGCATCCTATATGTATTGTCTAGGGGTACCTCACCTTTCTGTGAAACCCCCTTGTGAGATTTGCAAAGGCTTCAGCTCCCGTACATTAGTGGAGCAAGGACAAGTTGATGTTGAAAGGTCTATTGAAACCTCCTTTTGCGGAGGCTATCTCTGAGTCAGAGGGCTCACCCCCTCCTAAGAGAGAACATAAAAAGAGGAGGAAATCCTTACCCTCCTCTCCTGATGACACTAAAATTAAACACTCAGAACCGAGACATAAAGTCCCTAAATTGGCAATATCCTCGGCCCCAGGACCAAAACTTTGACCTCGGCACTTCGGTTTAAAGGCAACCACCAGCTTTTATGCCATCTTCTTCTTCTTCGGCACCTATGTCTGCACCGACCATGGCTCTGACAATTTCTACAGCAATGGCACCGACCCACCTTTCAGCACTAAAAATAGTTGTCCTAGATATGGTCACCCCCCCCCCCCCGTACTTCATATTGGTCTTTCAACCTCGGTGTCGAAAGGTGAAATCACTCCTCGGACCAGATATTCCCCCTTGGTGGACCCATTTGTTGGCCAGCAATACAGTCCCTTTTTAGAGCGCACTCCTTCACCTTTAGGGATGTCCACCCACTCCTCCAAGAGTCTTTCAGAACTTGACATAGTGAGGCTTGTGGATCAGCTGTTGGCGGCCAGAGGAATATCAACTCCATCCAAACCCTCCCTCCCATCTGGAGCTGAGGGATCTTCTCCAAGGACTCCACAATATTTTCCTCCTTCGACCTCCTTGCAGGTTTCGGAGCGTTCATCACCGATGCCAACCCTGGTTCCAGCTTCTTTGGTATCGATGGTAGATCTTACCATGATAGTGGAGCCTACCCTTTGGCCTTCAACTTTCCTGGAGCCAGGCTATGCTCGGGACCGAGAATGGTTTGTTGGCACCATGTTCCCGGGTATGGCGTTTCCTTTTCACATGTCTGCCATGGGTCCGGTCACTTTGACAGAGCCGTCTCCTCCTGTATCTCCCTCCCTGGCAGTGGGTACTTCGGAGCTGGGTGTGACTCCAGTCCCTAGGTTGTCTTTCTTGGTTCCGGGCTCCCACCCTTCTTTGGGAGGACCTGCTTTTCAGTTGATGGAGTGGGCACTAGCCTCTGCAGCCTCTCAGTTGGTCCCTCCAATGCCGGAGAGCCACCCTTTCCTGTCCTCTGAGCCACAGCTGATGCAGCCCACTGCTCATGGACACCAGGCTTGGGAACCTCAAGACACCCTTCAACAAGTTTCCCCCACTGCAGGATCCTCCTCGGATGCTCCCATCAAGGAGGTTCCTCGCAAGAGATTATACAAGAGGAAGCATGTGGATTCTCCAGAGGAATCTCTAACTGAAGACACCTACTACAATGAGGGGGAATAGTCCCTACGGTCGCCCCCTGATGATGTCTCCTTTGCAGACATCTTAGAAATCCTGAAGCAGCAGGGTGAGTGGAAGTCCACCACCCTTCTTCCAAGGAGTCCGTATTCTTGCAGGCTTTCCGGGCCAGGCCCGCTACCTCCTGGGTGACCCAGCCTGCAGATGACCTCATCCAGCTCATCGTGCAGCATGTGTGGAAGAGTCCTGATACCATTGAACCTATCCCCCGGAGGACTGACAGAATTCTTTCCCTTCCAGAGAACAGCCCACACTGGTCCAAGGGCCTTCTGAAAGATGCTACAGTTGTGGCAGCCGCCACTAAAAAAGAGCTCACTGAGGAGAGCACTACTGTCCATCCCCCAAACAGGGAGTCTCAGGCAATAGACAGATTTGGGAAGTGGGTGTATTCTTAAGTGACCTTTGCCATCCAGTCCCTGAATTATCTGGCACACTTTACTTGGCTTCAGAGAGATCTAATTTCAGAGCTCTCAAAAACCCTGGCAGGAGCAGTCTCTGATGAGGTAGAGGACAAAGTTGCCTCACAGCTTGCGCCCCTGGAGTTCATCTCTAATTTGTCCATGAGGTTGATTTCCCACTCAACTGAAGGGGCGGCTAGAGCAGTGGGTGCTGGCGTCGTTACAAGACATCATGCCTAGATGCGTCTGTGTGACTTTGCGGTTCCTTTTAAGTCTTCCTTCCTAAATGCCCCCATAGAGGCCTCCTCTCTTTTTGGCCCAAAGGTAAAATACACTTTAGCCAGGTGTGAAAAGGACAGTAAGACCTTGTCTGCCATAGCGGCACGTTTTTCAAACCTAAACAATCCTATTCCAGGAATCAGAGGAGTGGAAAGATGTGGTACAAAAAATCCCAAGGTCCTTTCCGTGACACACGTGGCGAGTTTTCCCCCCAGGGGTAGAGGAGGGATCTCAGCTGGAAGATGCCCCTTCAGAGGCAGAGGGGGTCCGTGTAACCAGGGGTCTAGAGCTTCTTTATCTGGACAGCCCTATCAGTGCTCCTGAAGAGTGGCCGAGTTGTTTGCCTTTGGAAGCAGTCGGGGGTCGTTTTTCTCTGCACCACCTTGCCTGGCAAAAAATAACCTCAAACTCTTGAGTGCAGATGATAATTACCAGAGGGTATCATATTCCTTTCAGTTTTTTCCCAAGGCCTTTAAGGTGCATTCCTGACATCCCACCCAGTCAAAGAAAATCAGCAGCTCTAGAAATCCAAAAACTGCTTCAAAAAGAGTCATCCAAACAGTCCCTCCAGACCAAATAGAATCTGTTTTTTACTCAAGGTTCTTTTTAGTGCAAAGAAAGCAAGGGACTGGAGGCCAATTCTGGACCTCAGCATCCTAAAGAAATTCATCCAAAAAACAAAATTCCAGATGGTCACGGTGCAGTCTATACTTCCCTTCCTGGGCAAAGACGATGGGATGTTCTCTATAGATCTTCAGGATGTGTATTACCACATAAAAATGGACAAATGCTCCAGAAGATTTCTCTGCTTCTGGCAGGGAGCCATTCACTACCAATTCTGAACACTGCCCTTTGGTGGCTCCACAGCCCCCAGAGTGTTCACCAAATGCATGGCAGTGGTAGCAGCTCATTTGAGATTGCAAGGATTCTGGGTGTTTCCATATTTAGACGACTGGCACCTCACTGTCCCAATCAAGCATCTACTAGTCTCAGTGATCCATTACACCCCACATGTATTGAAACACCTAGGGATAACAGTAAATAAGGACAAATGCAAACTAATCCCTTCACAAAGACTGGAGTTCATAGGGGAAGAATTTGATACCCAGTCTTGCTTAGTCTGCCTCCCTCTTCACAGGATACAGTCTGAGATTGCAACTCCAAGTGATACTCAGTCAAGACAAATTGCCAGCTCGAGCAGTCCTTCAACTACTAGGGTCCATGGCAGCATCTATACACAATGGTCACACTGCCAAGACTGCACATGAGGCTTCTTCAGTGGCTTTTGCTAACACAATGGTCCCCTTTGAATCTTCCCATGACATTTCAGATCAGGATAACAAATTGGTGCAAAAAAGACATGTTGGTGGATGAAGCCAGAAGAGTACCTATGGAGTTGACCTTTCTCCCCTTCTCAGTCCAAAGCCATAGTGACCACTGATGCCTTCCTGATCGGATGGGGGGGCACTACCAGGGAAAGACCGTCCAAGGCACTTGGTCATCCATAGAGGCCAATCTGCATTATCAGTGTTCTAGAACTGAGGGCAGTGCTTCTAGCATTGCAAGCATTTCAATTTATTCACCCTTCAGGAACAATTGCCATCCAGTCCGACAACATGTCAGTAGTCTGGTACATCAACAAACAAGGCAGAACCAAGGCCTACCTATTGTGTCGAGAGGCCATGAGAATTTGGCAACAGGCAGTAGCTTCCAACTGCTTTCTGACAGAGACGCACTTTCCAGGGGATTCCAACATAATTGCAGACAAGTTGAGCAGCTGCATTCTTCTGCCTCATGAGTGGTGCCTCAATCCTGTCATAACAAAGAAGATATTCAGTTGCTGGGGCCAGCCTTGCTGTGATCTGTTCGCATCCCCCACAGATCACAAATGTAGCAGCTACCTTGCCCTAATTCCCCCGAAGGGGGAGTCCCTAAGGGATGCTGTTGTACACAGTTGGCCCATGGGACTTCTTTATGCTTACCCACCACTCCCACTGATTCTCCATTTCTTGATGAAGGCTCATCAGTTGAAAAGCAGAGTAATCCTCATTGCACCCTACTGGCCACGACAAATTTGGTTCCCCTTCCTTTGGCCTCACCTACTACAGTAACCTTGGATTCTGGATCCAACTCCAGAACTATTATCGCATATACAGGGATTGACATAGCCAAATTTATTGAACCTCAAGCTGACCGCTTGTTTCCTCCACTTCCGGTGATTGCCAGTCAGAACAACCTGTCCTTCCCTGTCCGTCACATTCTTCTGGCTTCCCATAAACCATCTACCAGGAAACTTTATCTCAGCAAATGGAAGAGATTCATTATTTGGTCTCGCGAAAAAAAATTTGGCACAGCTATCGATTCTTTTAGATTATCTATCTAATCTCCTTCATTCTGGAGCTGCAGCTTCTTCTATTAGAGTACACCTGGCAGCAATTTCTAACTTTCACAATGGTTTTGAAGACTTCTCCTTAATCTTTCACCGTCTTTATAAAACCTTTTTGAAGGGAGTTTTACATATCAGATCCCCCCATCAAACAACCGATTGAGCCATGGAATTTGACACTGTTTCTACAAGCCTTGACTCGGCCTCCCTTTGAATCTGGCGCCAATTCTGAATTAAAAGTTTTATCCTGGAAAACCTTATTCTTGTTGGCCATATTTCTGAGTTACAAACCTTATGTATAAAATGTTCCTACATGCTCTTCCATAAGGACATAGTATCACTACGGACTATTCCCTCCTTTTTACCTAAGGTTGTTTCTGATTTGACTGTTAATCAAACAATTGATCTACCAGTCTTCTTTCCAAATTTCTCTAATAAAATAGAATAGTCATTGCATTTGCTTGATGTGCACAGACAACTGTGTTTTTACCTCGATAGATCTAAATCCATACAGAAGTCTGACCAATTATTTATATCATACCCAGGCCCAAAATTGGGAAAATTATTGTCCAAAGGTACCTTATCTAAATGGTTGAGAGATTGCATTTCCTTTGTATATCAACGAAACAAGGTTTCTATACCTTCTAAGATCAAAGCACATTCCACGAGATCAGTAGCAACATCTGTTGCTTTCCATGCAAGAACTTCCATGGATGATATTTGTGCAGCAGCAACATGGGCCTCTTCTCGTAACTTGATCATGCATTACAAATTGGATATGGTCTCCAGGGGGAGATCCTTATTTGGTTCAGTGGTAGTCAAGAATATTCTTCCATAGGGCTTCCCAGGAAACAAGGTAGCTAGGGACTCTGTCCCATCAGTAAGAAATGAATGAAGATTAACAACGTCAGATAAAGAAGTTATGTTCTTACCATAACATTCCATGTGTGTTGTTGATCTTCATTCATTCATTACAACACACCCACCAGCCCCCTCCAAAAGACTCTTGGAGGTTCGGCTATGGTCCTGTCCTATGACAAGGAAACTGCTGAGAAAAAGCCTCCTCTTTTCTGTTTGTAATCTGTCCTTTCCTTACGGGCAAACTCGATCTGAAGTAAAATGGAGAGGGGCACTATGGGTAAAAGAGTTTTTTAGCTGGCGTGAGCTTGTTATGACGGCCAACTCAGTTCTGAGGACGAAACTGACACCTATCAGTAATGAATGAATGAAGATCAACAACACAGATGGAACATTATGATAAGAACATAACTTCTTTTTCCCTCTGACTGGGTGGAACATCGGGGATTTTTTTCCATACATTGGGATGAAGGGAAAAGAGTATGGTATAGCCTTTGCAAATAATCCGTTGCACACAAGAATCTGTTATATTTAGCCAGGCATTTTGGTGCAAGGATGAGCATCCCCCAACTGCCTCCAGAGGAAGACAATCGGGCCTCCTTTCAGGAATGTGTCCCTGAAGCCCTGATTCTGCAGACCACCTCTGCCAAGTGGATGGCGTCTTTCATTGTAGTTCCCACCACTGCCTCTGGGGAACTGACTGCACTTGTGTCCTGGAAAGGTCCTGGAACTTTTTGAATCACGCCTTTCCACTGCTCCTCTGAAAAGGATCTTTGGGGAGTTGAAAAACGTATGCCTATAGCAGAAATGGTCTTACCATCCTTCTCACACCTGGATAATGTCTCTCTAACTTTTGGCCCAAACAGAGATTATCCATCAAAGGGTGCATTGATGAATGAAGACTTAAATAGTTCCGCAAAATCACATAGATATATGCAGCCATGTCTCCTTATGGCTACGCATGAACTTGCTGCTCTGGTGGTCCCTTCAACTACTTGCGCAATGAGCTTCATGGACAAGTTTGACATGGAGTCCAGGGTGGTCAGCTGGGAAGCAACTCTTTCTTGGACTCCTTCAGTAACAGCTCCTGGATCAGATCCCTTTAAGTCTGGTAAAATGTACCAGGAAATTCAAAGACCTTAAAGTGAAGGTCGATGAAGCATAAATGCACTTCCCAAATCTATCCATTGCTCGAGACTCTCTACTGGGCGGATAGATAGATGAACTCTCCTTAGTGAGTTCCTTTTTGGTGGCAGCTGCTACGACCATAGCATCTACCGCTAATCCTTTGGCCCAGAATTTTGATCCTTAGGGGAAGATAAAATTTTGTCCAGTCTTTTAGGGATGGGTTCAATGGTGTCTGGCGCCTTCCACGCCCACTGAGAGATCAATTGAATGAGCTTGTTAGCAGGTGGAGTCAACCAAGAGGTAGATGGGTGAGTACCAAAAGCCTGCAGGTAAACTTATTCTTCCGAGGAAGGATTTTGGGACTTCCAGTCATCCCTTTGTTTCAAAATTTCTAGAATGTCTCTAAAAGAGACATCATTAGAGGGTGACCTTGGGGACCCTTCCCCTTCATCAAAATCAGTGTCTTCCACGACCGATTCCTGTTGTGAATCTAAGTGCTTCCTCTTGCACTTCTTCTTCTGAGGAACCTCCTCAGGGAGATAGTCTGGTCAGGTATCAGAAGATGACAGAATCTGTATCTGAGGTTCCTGAGGATTTGGCACTCACTGCCTCAGTGGAGACACACGTCGAATAACTGATCATGAGGAAGGTATTTGCTCTGAGGAGGAAGGGGCCAACTCAGTGACTGCAATAGACAATGCCCTCTCCATTGCCTCGAAGGCTGGCCCCCCCAAAGAGGGAATGGAGCCTGGAACTGAGAGACTGCTTCAAAACCATGGTCACTCCCTGCTTCGACAAAACAGCCCCCAAGACAGAAGCAGGAGCCAAACTGAATTGTGCCGATGCTCTAAGGTGCAGGGATGGCTGTGAAAAAATTGGAGTCAACTCCTGCTCCTCAGAGCCAACAGGCAGATACGGCCCGTGATATCTCCGGATCCGAAAGAACTGAAGAACTCAGGGCAATAACTGGTTCTGAATGAAGAGAGATCTTTGGAAATGATACAGTCGGTGGCGGACAACTTGGAGCTGGAAACTCTAATACCTTGAAGGAGGTCAGAGGAGGAGTAGTTAAAAGTGTGAAAGAAGGTTGAGCTCTTAAACCCATAGGGGTCAAAGGTGAAGCAAGTCCTGTAAATCCTCTCACACACAACATTTTATTCACCAGTCTCTCCATGCCAACTTCTGTAAGACTTTTGGTGGAACGGACGGACATTAGAGAGGGTGATTTAAGCCTTTGTAGGAAAACATCAGGTAATTCACCCACAAAAGATCGATTGATGGGAAGTAAGCTGTCCTAGGTAAAACTTCCTGTAACATGTCAATACTCTTCACTGATGTAGTCAGCATTATAGAAGTACCAGGAAATACTACTTTTTGTGCTGAAGACTGCATTTGCCGAAGACTTTGGTGTTAAGGCTTTGGAATCAGAAGTAGTAGTTGGTGACGATGATTTTATCAGTAACAGAAGCCTTAGATCTGGAATCCATCAGATGTGAAGAACTTTTAGGAACTGAAGATCTAGGTTTTTTATGTGTCCATGCCATAGGAGATGATGGTACTGACAGACTTCTTTTTTTGTCCTTCTTCAAGGAGGACGAGGAAGAAGGGAAAGAAACATCAGATGTGATGTCCTATCTCACCTTCATTCTTACTGGTGGGTTCGGAACCAATCCTCGGTTCTGACTCGGCCGATTTCAAAGCTCGAGGTCTCCAAACTAACTTGTGGCTTACTCCCTATCCCATGATGCTCTGTGGCATTCCCCAGATCTCATTTGCTGCTGAACAGAGAGGATTCCTCAACTGGTTGTGGCTAAGTTTGATTTTTTTCTTCACTTTTCTCAACCGTTTAGTTGTATTTCTTCCAAAGTTGTGTGCGAGTACTTTAGATAGACTGATCACACCTTAGACTGTGTCCGCTACTTTCTGTTGATCTCTGGGGCCATTGTTTTTAGTTCAAGGCCTACAGTTCACCCCTATCCTGACTCCTTTACTCTGTGTTGTTACTATACTTTTGCTTAATTATTGCTGTTGTTAGGCTTAGTGTTAGTTATAGTTTAGCAATCATAGATGTGTGTTATTCGAAGGAGTTTAGCTCGTTTTAATTAGAGAGCTACTCTGCCCATTTTAGTTAGAGGGCCAGTGTTTCTACGGCTTTCAGTGTGTTGTGTGGTTCAGCTTTCCAGTTAAAGCTTTCATTGTATTTTTACTGTGTGGTTTTTGCTGTTTTATATATATACAGCTACCTCCGCTCCAACTGTTTTGGAGCCATTGGTATTCCACTTTTGGAGCCTGTCCCCTGTTCTGTAACCGGTGTCCCCGCCTTTGATATCACCAATATTGCAGAAGTCAAGATCCCCTGTCCACTCCTCTTGATCCTCCAGGAGTTTGTCAGAAGGTGATGTGGATTGCATGGTGCAAAGGCTTTTGAGTACACCAGAGCTGGCCAAACTATTGTCGGATCTGACCCAGAGGGCTTCAGAACCGAGTGTACTTACCCCATCTCTGTTGACTCCTCCTCCGACCCACCTCAGGGCTTCGGAGCCAGAATGCATGGAGCTGATTGTAGTGGAACCATCGGTGCCAAGACCTGCCTCAGGATCTATGGCTCTGACCTATGCTCTGACTTTCTCTGTGCCATCTAAGCTTGAGGGGTCTAGGAGCCGACACTCTCCAGTCAGGTTTGGTGAGGACAGTCGGATCGGACAGTTGTCGGATCCGACTTTGCCTCTCGGGGCTTCGGGTCAGATGAGCTCCATGACTACATCAGCTTCAGAGCCAACCCCCTTGGTGCCAGGGAAACCTTCTAGTTCTTCGGAACCGGGAGCTTTGTCGGGTTATGGGCGGTAGGCTTTCAAGGTGCTGAGGAGAGTGCTGTCACCACGGACAGCTCCAATCTCAGACCCAGTCATTCCTTCCCCAAAGGTGCCGGTGTCTGTCTCCACACAGCCGATTCCACACAGACGTGGAGACCCTAAGCCTCAGGATGCCCCATTGGGTGAACCTATCTCTTCCGAAACCTCTCTAGAATACCCTTTTGAAGAGGTCCCTCGGAAGAGACTATGCAAGAGGACCATTTGGACTCCCCGGACGAGTCAATCATATCTGACACAGACCTCGATGATTCAGAAGGATCCCCATGATGTCTCCTATGCAGACATCCTGGAGATCCTTAAGCAGAGAAGCAGCTGGAAGCCCATCAACCCTTCTGATGAGGAGTCTGTATACTTGAAGGCTTTTGAGTCTCACGCTTCCGCCCCTTGGATGTCTCTGTCTTTCGATGAACTCATGGATTTGGTCTGTCAAAAGACGGGGGAGTCTCTGGACTCCCTGGATCCTTTCCCCTAGAAGCCACATAAGTTTATAACATCCCCCGAAGATAAATCTTTCCTGATGGAAGGTGTCCCTGTAGATGTTATGGTGGTGGCGGTGTCCACCAAGAAGGAATTGTCAGAGACATCCTCTTCTGTCCATTCCCTGAATATGGAGTCGCAGACAATGGACAGATATGGAAGCGTATGTTTTCTTCACCAAGCTTTACACTCAGGTCCCTGAATTACCTTACGCATTTCACCAGGCTACAGTGAGATCTCCTGATAAGGTTTAGTAGCCTGGGGGTGTCAGACAAAGTGTCCTCTCAGCTCTCCACCTTAAATTCAGTAGTAAACTCATTCATGAGGCTTATTTCCTGTGCAGTTGATGGAGCGAGTAGGGCAGCAGGTTCAGGAATTTCCCTGAGGAGACATTTCTGGATGCGCTTTTGTAATTTTGCGGAACCGTTTAAGTCTTCTTTTGTTAATGCCCCTTTCGATGGCTCATCCTTGTTTGGGTCCAAAGTCAAAGACACACTATCCAGGTGTGAACAGGAGGGAAAAACTCTCTCTGCAGTTGGAGTCCATTTTTCCATACTTTCTAGACCTTGTCTCAAAGGTCAAAAGGGAGGAAAGATGTGGTTACGAAAGCCTCAGAGAGTTTTCCCAGACAGACGTGGTGAGCCTTCCCCTAGGGGCAGAGGGGGGGGAGCAATAAAGGAAGATGCTGACCACGCGACAGGGGGCTCTGCAAAACCAGGACGACAGAGAATCCTTCTTTGGCAAGCCCTTTCAGCACTCCTGAAAGGAGGCCTGGCAGTTGGAGAACACTTATCCTTGTACCCAAATGCCTGGCTAAAAATCACAGAAGACAAGTGGGTACAAAGCATTATATCCAGAGGCTACTGTATACCTTTCTCTCTCCCACCCCATGTATCAAAAACATTCCAGACATTCCACCCAGTCACAGGAAGCAAGCAACCATAGAAATACATAGGTTGTTAGAAAAAAGAGTCATCCAGCCAGTCCCCATAGACCAGATAGGATCTGGAACTTACTCAAGGTTCTTTTTAGTTCCAAAGAAAACGGGACTGGAGACCCATACTGGATCTCAGCAGATTGAACAAATCTGTAACAAAGACAAAGTTCCGTATGGTAACACTGAAGTCGCTACTCCCCTTTTTGGGGAAAGACAATTGGATGTGCTCTGTAGACCTCCAGGATGTGTGCTACCATATAAAGATGGACAGGCCATTCAGGAGTCATCTACATTTTTGGCTGAGAGCCAGTCATTATCAGTTTCGAGCTCTGCCCTTTGATTTCACCACAGCCCCCAGAGTGTTCACAAAATGTATGCCAGTAGTTACAGCTCACCTGAGGCGTCTAGGATTCAGAATGTTTCCATATCTAGACGACTGGCTCCTAACCACCATCACCAAGCATCTACTATCAGAAGCACAAGACACTACTCTGACACTTTGCTACCACTTGGGGATAACAATAAACTACGAAACATCTGCCTTATTGCCATCTCAACATATCGTTTTTTATAGGCGCAGATCTAGATACTACAAAAATGATGATAAAGCTGCCACCAGAAAGAGTTCAAACGTGGCTTCAGATCTCAGTCCTTCTCCAAAAGAGAAAGGTTCCAGCAAGGGCAGTACTTAAAGTACTGGGCATTATTACAGCAGCGATAAACATAATTCTATTGTCTTTGCTAACATGAGAATCTTACAATGGCTGCTATTCACTCAGTGGTCCATGTAGAAACTTCCAATGTCACACCAGATTATATTAACACAGTCTTGCAAGCCAGACCTCCAGTGGTGGCTACACTTCACTCAGTTGACCTCAGGTCGTCCCTTTGTTCTTCCTCAACCGTTAGCCACAGTGACCACAGATGCTTCCCAGATAGGGTAGGGGGGCATATTCAGGGAAGTCCAAGGCACTTGGCAGGATCACGAGGCCCACATGCACATCAATGTCCTAGAGATGAGAGCAGTGCTTCTTGCGTTGCAAGCATTCCAAGACTTTCTTGCAATAGGAACGATTGCTATCCAGACATAATATGTCACTTGTATGGTATGTAAACAAACAAGGAGGAAACAGATCTTACCCTCTATGTCGAGAAGCTCTGAGAGTATGGCAGTGGGCAACCGCTTCCCAATGTTTTCTGACAGAAACGCACATCCCGGGGAAATCCAACATGATAACAGACAAACTCAGCAGGGCGATTCTGATGCCCCACTAGTGGTGCGTGAAGCAAAACATAGCGGAAATGATTTTCCAAAAGTGGGGCAAGCCATGCTGCGACCTTTTTGCCACGTCCATGAATACCAAATGCAGCAGCTACTTTGCCCTAATCCCCCCCCCCCCCGGGGGAGTCCCGAAGGAATGCAGTTGTACACGATTGGCCCTCGGGTCTCCTATACACTTTTCCTCCCCTTCTCTTGATACCCAAAGTTCTTCAGAAAGCCAATGTGCTGAGAAGCACATTAATACTTCTTGCGCCTTACTGGCCTTGTCAAATATGGTTCCCCTTCTTGTGGCCTCATCTTCAGGAGGCTCCCTGGATTTTGCACCCAGTTCCAGACCTTCTGATACACCCGTCAGGTACTCTCCATCCATCTCTGCAAATGCTCAAGTTGACAGCTTGGCTGCTCCGATTCCAACCATAGCCAGGCTATCAGACATTTCACCTTCAGTACAACACATCTTGATTTCTTCTCACAAGGCTTCTACGAGAAGAGCATGTCTCAACAAATGGAAAAGATTTACCTCCTGAGCTTCAGAAAATAATCTTGACCCTTTTTCTGCACCTTTGCCTTCCATATTGGATTTTTTTAGAAAAGCTTTTTTAGGAGGGGGCAGCTGCAGCTTCAATTCAAGTTCAACTGGCTGCAATCTGTAATTTCCGTTTTGGAGACAGAGGTCCAAATATCATATCCCACAGGCTTTGTAGAGCCTTCTTGAGAGGTACGAAACCACCCATTAAACCACCCCTTCTTCCATGGAATCTAAATTTTGTCTTATGTCGCATAATCCTTTCCCCCTTCAAACCCGCTTCATCGTGTGATTTAAAGTTTTTAACATGGAAAATAGCTCTCTTAGTAGCGATTACTTCGGCCAGACGTGTTTCAAACTACAAGCACTATCTTTCAACCCCCCCCCCCCCATATGCTGTTCCGTAAGGACAGAGTTTCTCTCCTTACTTTCTACCGAATGTATGTTCTGAATCAAACTTAAATCATTCCATAGACTTACCACTTTTCTTCCCCAGTTATGGCAGTAAGGCAGAATATATGCTACACCTACTGGATGTACAAGGACAGTTACGCTTCTACTTGCACAGAACAAAAGAGCTCAGGAACACTGACCAACTATTTGTATCTTTTTCAGACTGCAAAAAAGGTGCTCCGGTAGCAAAATCTACTATTTCCAGATGGATGTCAGATTGCATCATGTTCACTTACTGATCTGTAAACAAACAACTTCCAGGCAAGATAAGAGCTCATTCTACTAGGGCTGTGTCTACCTCTTCAGCCTTTTGTGAGAAACTCCTAGTTGATACAATCTGTGCTGCAGCAATGTGGTCAACACCTCATACCTTTATTACTCATTACAAAGTGGATTTGGCTTCCTGGGACAAGGCCTCCTTTGGGTCCACAGTTCTGAAGAATGTTCTCCCGTGAGCCACTCAAGAAAGATGGTGTTAGGGACGCTGTCCCACCAGTAAGAATGAAGGGTGAGGTAGGGCAACATCACATAAAGAAGTTATATACTCACTATAACGTTACATGTGAGTTGTCTGTCTTGCCTTCATTCTTGCATCCCACCCTTCTGCCCCCGGCCTTTGACTCCTGGAGGATCAAGGGGTTACTAATTGGCATCTCTAATTCTCTGACCCTCCTCTGTTTTTTTTGGTGAGGTAGATTAAAAGATGTTTCTTTATATACAGTATTTAGTATACCAGCAAACTAGATCTGGGGAATGCCACAGAGCATCATGGGATAGGGAGTAAGCCACAAGCAAATTTGGAGACCTCGAGCTTTGAAAGCGGCCGAGTCAGAACCGAGGATTGGTTCTGAACCCACCAATAAGAATGAAGGCGAGATGGACAACTCACATGGAATGTTATGGTGAGTACATAACTTCTTTTTTTACTTTTGTCATGAGCAGATATGGCCTCTCCAAAGGCAGAAGGAATCATACCTTTCAGGATTAATTTATTTTTCTTTCAGCCAGGGTCCTATGACTAAATCTATGGCAAATACTACAGTCTTTCTGTAAGTGGATAGGACCCAAACAATAAGCACACAACAGGTGCAAATCTGAGAGAGGGATCTTATGACAGCACTTCTGGCATTTCTTGAAACCAGAGGAACCCTTAGATTTTTTGCCATAACAAAAAGGCTGGAAAAGCACACACCACACTTACACCAGAAAGGAGGGGACAGCACACACACTCAAACAAGGATACTAGACAGCTAGACAGGAAAGTTTTCTTTTTTTTTTTTAAATGAAACAAAGAAGTGAAAGGGACTATTCACAATGATAGTAAAAGGTACACAGAAGTGTACGGAAAGGGTGCTATCAATGATGATATTAGAAAGTACACAGACGTGTAGAGAAAGTTTTTTTTTTTTTTTTTTTTTTTTTTTTTTTATGAAGAAAAGAAGAGAAAGAGTGAAAGGGACTACCAATAATGATAGTACAAGGCACACAGAAGTATACAGAAAGGAATCTGTCAGTGATGATAGCAGAAGGTACGCAGTAGTATATGGAAAAGGGAGAACGACTAAACTTGAAGGGTAGAAAGGTAGCAATACAGGAAAAAAATAGTAAAAGATACAGTTATTACAAGACAATAACAGAAGAAAAAAGAAAAATGTGAAGAAAAAATATCTGAAAAATTTACTTAGCTTGAGCTATGGCAAATGTGTCTGTCTGGAAAAGTGGCAAATGAGATCTGGAGTAATTGGGAGAGAAGGATTGTGGGTAGAGGTGAAGCTCGAGAGTTTTTGGCCCACATGAGCTGTAGTAAAGACCGAGTCAGTCCCGATAATCAGAACTGAACCCATATGTCAAGGATAAAATGAAAATTGACAACATCAGATCAATAAGTTAAATAATTAAAATAAAGTCTGATTGCATTGATTGTATGTAAGAGCAAAAGCTCATAGGAATTTGGTTTGGTTTAAATTGTACTCTGAAAAACTGGCATTATTCCAATAAAGACTCCTGTGGGGAGAAATGAGATTTCAGTATTCCGCAGATTCCAGAGCTTATCATCTATATACAGACTGATGTTGCATATCATAGATAAAGTCTTGCTTTGGCTGTATTTGAAGACTGGTGAACCACTTATTCAAAGGGTCTCTGCTTTTGGTGTACTGGTAGATTCCACTGTCTAGACAGCTCCACTAGAATGTTGGGACACATAACTTAGAAGTGGATATCCTGAAATGAAAGGCTCAATTTGCATAGGAGGTAAGCATCATTCTGTCAGATATTCTGAAAGTTCTTGTTGCCTTTATCTAGTGTTGCTTTGATATTCAGGATTCACAAATGTAAGCCCACTTCAAAATGGTAATTTAACCATTGGTACTTCTTCTTCTTCTTTCAGCTTTTCCTGGTTAGGGGTCGCCACAGCAGATCACCTGTCCGCTCATGATTGGCAGTGGAGTTGTACGGTGTCGAGTTGCCAGCCCAGCACCCAACCTTCCACAGAAGGCACACACATGCACACACTCACACCTAGGGCCAATTTAGAGTGTCCAATCCACCTACAGCATGTCTTTGGGATGTGGGAAGAAACCAGAGCACCTAGAGGAAACCCATGCAACCACAGGGAGGACATGCAGACTCCGCACAGAAGGCACCCCAGCCTAGGATCGAACCGGAGAACCTCTTGCTGTGAGGCAGCAACGCTAACCGCTGCACCACAGTGGCTGCCCAATTTAACCATTGGTACTAATATAATAATAGTTAATGCCTGTGGCAGTGAGTAATAAAAGAATTTAAAATAGTTACTGTAATTAAACACAGTGTCTGTTCATTGAACTACTGCCATGTTGGAGTTATTTTCACAATGCAGTTAAAATAAAATAAAAAAGGGACATTGTCTCTGAATTGTCTTAACTAGTTTTACACCTACAGTTTGTGTACCTTCATGCTTATTATCTAAATTATAAAAGACCGTTTTGCTTTTATGTAGAGGCACTGCAGATCATAAATAAGTGTTAATAAACTGACACTTAACAAAGGCAGAGTGTTTGTTTGTGTCTTTTGGCTTTTCCCGGTTAGGGGTCGCCACGCCGGAACTCCGGTCCGCTAATGATTGGCAGTAGAGTTTTTACGTGCTGGCTTGCCGAGCCTAACGCACAACCTTCAACGAAGGAACGCCCGTTCATGCATGTCACCACACAGAAGATGCTCTGAGAATCGAATGGACAACATCTGACTGTGGGGCGACAACGCTACCGCACCACCACCACCGCAGTTATAACAAAGGCAGAGTGTATGGCACATAATTATTTTCAGGCTATGTGTAGTTACCCTTACTTATCCAAGCCTCTGTTGATAAGCAGGGTGATAAAAGATATCTGTTATTCAGAGAATTATGTGGATAAACTGGAAGACTGTCCTTTTTTTCAGTGTAGCTTCATGAAGCCTACATGAACCTCACAGTGCTGAACTTGACTAAATTCCACACCACTTAGTTCATTGGGGCACTACAACCTTTTTTGAAGAAGTCCAGAATTCCATTTGAACTTCTCAGAAGAACTAAAAGTCCAAGGTCAAATATTTTTGCAAATATCTATATGAGTCACTGTAAAGGGTTAAAGCTTATGCAGCTTTTAGGATCACTTCCATGTCCAGTCATGGATTTTTGGTATTTTATTCTTTTTGTGGTATTTTATTCTTCTGCTTATAAAAAATACTGTTTGCAGAAGCACAGTTTTGTTCCCCTTCTTAACAATTTCCAAGAGCCGCAGTAATAAGAACTTTATTCCTCTGGATAATCAATCTATAGTATGGGGTATGATATGTACAATTTATTTACTGAACAAAGGACCATCATGCATACATACATACAAATATTTCAAGCATGGGCATTAATGCCCTTCTAGCTTGCCAGTATACCAAAACACTTGTTTCCATAATGTGTCCAGGCTGTTCTTAAATATATCTTAACTAGTACTTACTTTAATGTTATTTGGTAGTCTTCCATGCATCAGCTACTCTGTCAGAGAAACAATTTGTGCAGTTCTCATTCCTATAAAATGTTTTGCATAGGTTGTATGATGATTCTCTAGTACTTTTTGATAACCCCAAACATTCCCAGAGGTAGTTGTCTCTAAATGCCATATATACTTGAGAGTAAGATCTCCTCTTAGATATCTATAAGAGACACTGTACAAATTCAGATATTTTAGTCTTTCATAATAACTTAAATTTTCACATCCATGGATGCCCTTGGTATATTTCCACTGTACTCTTTCCAGTTTACTCAGGGTTTCCATATTGTTATTCCATATTCAAGTTTGGGTCTAATGTAACTAACAAACAATGACTTAATCATTTTTGATTTCCTAGACTTTATTCTATAACTGTCATTAACCAATTGGTTGATATGATTAGAAAAACTCATAGCTGTATCTACCCATATACCCGGGTCCTTAAATGAGTCTACTGTTTCAATCACTGTATGCTGTATTAAATATTCACCTTTCAGTTTATGTCTTCCAAATCTCATATGCTTAGTTTTTTATGTGTTTATCAGCATATTATTCTCTTGTGACCAAATGGTCAATTTAGTCAAGTTATTTTTCAAACATGCCTTATCTGTAACACATTTAATCAGTTTACCCAATTTCAGGTCATCTGCATATAGACAGTAGAACACCTCAGAAGAAAAACTTATCTGAAAGATACAATCGAAACAAGTAAAGGCCTAGGACAGAGCCCTGTGGGACACCCTGACGGTAACCAAGGATTTCACCTGTCCAGTTACTGTATGATACTTCCCCATCTTTCTCATTGTTAACCTTGAGAGCAGGATAATGCATTGAAGGATGATTACTTAGCTAAATGTTATATACATATATATATATATATATATATATATATATATATATATATATATACATTTTTTTTCGCTTGAATTTTATGCTTTGTTTCCTTGAGTAACACAAGTTGAGATCCTTTTGCCATTGCAAATTGTTGATTATAGACTTATTTTATGTGATATAGACTTATTTTATGTGATATGGGATGGTTCTGAATTGATCATCCATCATCCTTGGCAGTGCAGCTGTGACTTGTGCAGCTAAGAGTTTTAGTTCCACAGAACCTAGTAATAGGCTAATATGGCCTTCCTTCTCTGAGTCTGCAATTAGACCTGTTTAAGACATAGAGTATATTGCAGGTGTGTCAACTTTGAATAAATCTGGCCAAGTAGAATTCCCCAACTTATAAAAAGAGATAGCAGCAGACATGTTTAAAATTGATTACTAAGAGCATACTATCCATTTTTGCAAGATTTATGTGACAGAATCAGACCTCTCAACTGTACCAAATTCCTCAGTATTTCCCTGTTTGGGGCTCAAAATAATAGGGTGCCATGAATTCTCGATTGGCCCCTTTAAATCCCGATTTGGAGGATAACTGTAAATTCACACTAGCAATGGAAAAAGCCATCCTGACCTGCTTAAAACATTTTAAGGACTTTAGGACTGAAAAAGAAACACGATTGTGCTATATACAAACTCAGATGATAGATGACAGAGCACATCACTGTATATTGCCATATGTTGACAATACATGCATCATTCTTTAGTAATTGTATTAATAACTAATGCTGTCATATCCTGTACGTCTTTACGTGGATCTCATTTTGGCCAGGTAGGAAGTACGGACAAGATTCTTTTCAGGGGTGAGCCACTCAGGAGCTCTGTTTGAGTAACACAGCTTTCTAGTCATACCCACTGCTCGGTTGTGTCAAGCGTAGCATTCTTTTCTCTTTTGTTACTTCAGAAAACAAGTACATTGGGAGGAGAGAGCTACTGAATTACTATTATAAAAATAAGTTTCTGACTACATGTGCTTCGTGTACATCTGCCACCTGTGATACAAAATAAACAGTATATGGACAATTGAAAGGTATGGCAGGATTGATTAAACTAAATATTTAAGTCAAGAACACAAAATAGCCAACCGGACCTCTGTAGCTCGAGCAGAAAATAGGAACAACTACGGTGCACAATAGCTGCAATGTTCAAAGTACAATGAACATACTCCACGCACCAGCCAGTAAAATAACACAGGTTTATTGATGAATCCCTCAGAGCTCCACACAAAAATAGAACCACACAGATTTACAGGTTTAGCGCTTTCATCCGCATAATGCAGACTTCCTCAGAACCAATTAATATCCATTGCTAAGTGGTATATATAGCAGATTTGGCGCCAAAAAATCAATTAGCATACATTTCATAAAAAACTTCCATAAAATTATTTTCTTTAAAATTTTATGAACTGTATGCTAATTGATTTTTTGGCGCCAAATCTGCTATATATACCACTTAGCAATGGATATTAATTGGTTCTGAGGAAGTCTGCATTATGCGGATGAAAGCGCTAAACCTGTAAATCTGTGTGGTTCTATTTTTGTGTGGAGCTCTGAGGGATTCATCAATAAACCTGTGTTATTTTACTGGCTGGTGCGTGGAGTATGTTCATTGTACTTTGAACATTGCAGCTATTGTGCACCGTAGTTGTTCCTATTTTCTGCTCGAGCTACAGAGGTCCGGTTGGCTATTTTGTGTTCTTGGTATTTGAACGCTTTACATTTTTCGTTAAATCTTTAAGTCACATTTCTCACTTCTCTGGTTGCCAATTAAAGTGAACAAAAGACTAGTCCTGATTTGGGATTTCCGTTTTCTTTGTATTTTTCTTACCTAAATCCAATTTCCCAAGTAACCCTTGCAACTCAGGAACTGGTATTTTTGATGCATTACTCCAGTAAACTAGGCATTATATGCAACAAAATAGAAAGACCAAAGGTAAGTGATGTACTGATTGAGTAAGATAGCATGATTGAGTAAGATAGCAAGAGACAGACATTTACTGCTGTTGTATCACCCATTTCACATACAGTATGTATCAGCAATCAAATCACCAACCCTCCGGACTGAATGTATACATGACTGACAGGAGTCCCTGGGCTAGCTTGCTTACCTGGTGATCAAACAAGAAAGAAAAAAAGAAATTTGGTAATCACCGGAACAAAATGCACAAGTCTGACTCGTACATAGGACTACAGATTTAACTTTTGTCTTGTCACTCATGGGCCGTGACAGAAATTCAGAATGTACAACAATACACATTTTAGCCAGGAATAAGACAGAGCGGCATAATCAAACATGATGCAAGCCATAAAACTCAGCAAATAAAGTTATACATCCCCCTCCACACAAAATAAAGACACTTGGTAAGGAAACATTGCATTTCAGTCCCTCTCGGGTTGAGTTCTGCAGCAGGAAACAATTATTTATAAAAAATTCCAAGCCACCGATCGAATGACTCGATCCACAGAGTCTGAATTCAGGTTAACTTAATCATTGGCCTTTCCCTATCAAAAATGTAGATTCCCTGTTCTCGGTTGTAGGGATTGTTCTGAAAAGAATAATTGCATTTCTTCCTTCTTGCCCTTGTTTAGTCAGGTCTTTTGATTATTTCCCTTACGTATTCTGCTAGCTGGCCCCAAGCAGTTTTATTACCTATAATACTGCTCTGGTATAATGTGACCTTTCTTCTAAATTACAATTTCTTTTCTTTGGACCCCACTCAGCATTAGTATTTTCAATTAGGCTTTGTTCTAGAACAAAAATATGTAATTCCTTGTTCATTTAGAACTCGCTACTATTGCTGAAGTGAAAATGGAAGGAAATTTTACTTCACTAACACCACTTTTAGGAGCAGTAGCCTTCACAATAGCTGTCCATGTTTTCACTCTGTTCATTTGAGTCCAGTGTGTGTGTGTGTGTGTGTGTGTGTGTGTGTGTGTGTGTGTGTGTGTGTGTGATATTGGTATGTCTGTATGTACATCTTTGTGTGTCTCTGTGCACAGACGTGGATATGTGTGCATCTGTATATTTGTGTGTGTGTGTGTGTGTGTGTGTGTGTTTGTGTGTGTATGTCTGTGTGGGATTTATATGAATGTCTGTATGTGTGGATGTCTGTGCGCTTGTATGTGTTTGTGTGTGGCTGTTTATGCCTATGTGTGTGTTTTGTGTATGGTATGTTCTCTTCTGTGTGTGCTTGGGAATAGATATGGCTGTCTGTGTGTATGTGTGTGCATGTCTGTTGGCATATCTCTGTGACTGTCTGTCTTTCTGTATGATGGATGGATCATGTAGTCATGCTCTACACAATCCGCATAGTTCTGTATTACAGTGTAACATTTTTAGCTTCACAGTCAAAAAACTATTAGATATATTTTTGGATTTGCAATCCCCTGTGCACAAACTGTATACATATATTTATTTCGTTTTTCAAAATGATGTTCAGAGAAAAAATGTACTCTGTAGAATACACAGAGTACGTCTCACTAGATCCTTTGAAGAAGAAATGTTAACAAGTGAACGCCTCGTCACGCAGTCTGGTTTCTATGCACTCAGTAATGTAGCGCATGCAGATATTTTGTACAGGTACCGTTTTCATATAAACTGTATTGTAAAATGACAAATAGTGTAGTATTTATGAATGTCTGTTTGTCTTGTTTCGTGTTAGTTTAATCATATATATAGTGAATATGAGCACATAACTGTAAGATAAGAGTCTAAAACTATTAGGTTTAGAGCGGGACTACAAAGTATTCATGACTTATGTTAAGAAATACCAGAGTATCAGGTTTGTTTTATTTATTTGTTAACTAAGTGACCCATTTAAGCAAAGGTGCTTTGCTTTTGGGGCAAGAGGGCAGTTCTAAGGGCAGTTGTATGTTTAAGTAAGTTACTCTAGCACCAGACATACTTTGCAAGTGAAGCTCGCATAGCGTGACTTTGTTTATATTTCTGAAGTGGCGAAAGGAGAAACACTCCGGTCCTGGAATGTATTTCGTGGTCTAAATCAATTGGATAAAACTACTTGGGTTTCTTTTCCATTTACTCCAAAGCTGACTGAATCAAAGTTGTTATCGGCTTGTAAACAATCGCTATAGCACCAAGTATTGATGTAACTTTCTTACAGTAGCTAGGCAGTTAAAACACCTTGAGCAAAAAGTTCTCAACATTAGTCCACGAATCAGACCTGGAAAGCTGTCTGTAGACAGCTTCTCAATTAATTGTGAATTGTGTTACCTAAGAAACTATTGAGCTACAGTCTTTTAAAGGTAGGACACATTCCTTGCATATTAATTAAACTGAGAAGTTTTAGAAAGTGTATTTTAAAACTTGAAAATTAGGTAACAGAACTTTAAGGCAAGTACTGTAATCTGCATATTGAATTTAAAAGCAAGTAGTATCACAAGTAGGCAGCATACCTCTCATCCTCTTAGAGCAAGAAATCTGGACAAAGCCGTAAATAATGGGGGGACAAAGGCCCACAAATAGGGATACTTTTAAAATGTTGCTGTTACAAACTTAGAAAGTTGATAGTTGACAGGTATTGCATTAGCATGAATTTTCTGAAGGTCATGAAATCTGAAACTCAAAGCCTGTCTTTATTTTCTGACTTCAGCCCTCAATAATTTGTCAGTGATTTGCCAGAAAAAACACAACCGTAAGAGAAACTGACCAAAAAATATGAGCAAAAAGGTGAACATTCTGTGAAAATCTGTACAGCCGAGAGCTATAGTAGGCAACCATGCATTGTAGTGAGTAGGTGTCACGCTTCATTAAAAATTTTAATTCTGTTTTCAGTGATTGCAGGCAGGGACATAACAGAAGCTTTTATTTTGAACTTGTAGAATGATTTTGTGTTTTTTCAGTCCTACTTCACATTTTAGAAGATGTAAACATCTTTGTTTGTACTTGCACACAATAAAGAAATGCATAATTTTCAGCTGCTGTCTCCCTACAGCAAAATATGATTAGGTTTTAAGCAAGTGTGATCCATTCCCTATGCAAGTTTTTGTATGACTTGTAGGCAATAGCTTATACAGCTGCAAACCTATTGAACTTGTAATGTTTGAGTGATACTTATTAAAAGTGCACCTAGCTGAGTGTGCAGAGTATGCTTAGTTACACTCTTGATTGCAAAAGTGATTTTGTTTTACATGTATTTTTGTTACTTGCCCCTCCACCTTTGCTATCCAGCATCTCCTGCAGGCTCCATGGCAGGGTGGAGAGGAGCAGCCCTTTATGCTGCCATCCTGACAAGTAAGATGTTTCTCTTTCGCTGGTCTCCCCATTTCAAGATTCCATGGCAAGCATGTAGTGTAGAAGCAGTTAATTTTATTTTTATAAAAGAAAATTGTATTTTAGTTTTGCACAAGTTCAAATATTAATATAAATAAAACATTATTGTGCTTCTGTTTATTATGTGTTTAATATTTTGTCCGTTCTTCAGTTTGCATTTAAATGTTGGTATCCCACAATCCCATCGGAGTGGGCAGGGTTACATAATTATGTATGCAAATGTTATGGTAATCAGTATACAGATTTTTGGCCAGTTGTACGTATTTTTCATGGGCCTTTGTCCAAATTCTTTATGATTCCAGGTTGAGAGGTATGGACCGAATCTCTCCAACTTAGGGTCCTGCTACTTTTTTTTATCATTTTAGATGGACAGTAGTCCTCCTGTCTTGCAGTTTAACCTTATAGTTTCTTATACAGCTCATCACTCCTTGAGAAACTTATGGTTCGGCTGATTGCCTTCTTCTAGTCAGAGATAAGTGGCAAGACATTGGTATTCTCTTCTTTCTCGGTTTTGTGCTTTCTTTCTTTCTGGGAACCCCCATGTCCATATACATGTTTATTTATATATATATATATATATATATATATATATATATATATACATGTATATGGATCTTTCTGAAATCATTGATTTATGTGCGTATTTTATGAGATGTGTGCTTCATCTAGTTATTTGGTCAGCTGCAGTCTTACCATTTGACTGAAGGACTTTTATTCTCAGGTTTATTACTGTATATTGTTTCTGTTTTTCAAAATTCATGAACAGATTTTATTTACCCTGCTTTGTCTGTTTTTTCCACTAGGGTACATTTGGTGCAATGGGTCCACAAGGAGAGACAGGAATTCCAGGATATGAGGTCAGTGTTTAATGCTCTGTACCTATATAAGTTCCAGATGTTCAGTACATAGTGTTTTCCAAGCACTTATACTTTGATCATGCAAAGTTTTGTGTGTGTGTGTGTGTGTGTGTTTGTGTGTGTGTGTGTGTGTGTGTGTGTGTGCGTGTGTGCGTGTGTGTGTGTGCGTGTGTGTGTGTGTGTGTGTGTGTGTGTGTGTGTGTGTGTGTGTGTGTGTGTATCTATATATATATATATATATATATATATATATATATATATATATATATATATATAAATAAATAACTGGTGTGATGGCTTTGTGAATAATATGTACAGTTTTTTTGTCTTATTTGAGCTTTATGCCAAAAAAAAGCATTTTTGGTAAATTTGTATAAAAATCTTTGATAAAGATGTTTCTTCTTATATATTATAGTCGCTTCCCAACTTGTGTCCTTTTTTTGTTGAGCTATATATCTGTAGTACTTATTCACCCAGTAGTCCAAGTACTCACCATGATTTCAGGGGTCTACTTCAAAACATTGAAATTCAAAACATTGAGACCATAACATCAAAAACCCAAAACACTGAACACCCAAAACAATGAAAACTCAGAACACTGAAAGTGTGCATTGTAACATAGAAGACTACAACGCACATGTAAATAATATCCCCTCTTCTTATAGCAACACCAAAGTAATAAACAGCTTTCTGCTGCACCCCCCATAAATTAAATATACCAACTCCTTGATCCCACTACAGTGGAAAAAAGTTAATTTCCTAACCCCATTGTAACATGATCACCATACAGAATGTTAACATATGAATGTGTTGCTTTCATGGAAGTTAAGTTAGTGTTCTGAGAAGTGCTGGGAGAAGTGAATAGGAGGAAAAGTGTTTATTTCGCCAATCTGTATGTGTTTGTAGGGCCTACAGGTAAGTAATTTAGACATTACGTTTAAATTCTCTATGGTGATCATGATACAGTGAGGTTAGGAAATTAACTTTTTCCCACTGTAGTGCAAGCTTGGAGTTGGTATATTAAATTTACAGGGGGGGTGTAGGGGTGGCTCCCCCCCCCCTGCAGAAACATAGTAAAAAAGTGTATTTGTTAGTTTGGTGTTGTTATAGGTGGAAGGGATGTTGTTTACATGTGGGTTGTAGTTTTCAATCTTATAATGCAATGTTTCATTGTTCTGAGGTTTTGTTGTTTTGGGTTTTCAGTGTTTTGGGTTTTTGATATTACGGTCTCAGTGTTTTGAAGTTCAGTGTTCTGAGCCCATTTCAGAATACATGGCAGTAAACCCATTATGTGCTTCAGACAGCATTGTTGTGAAGAACCATAGTTTACACTGGTACAGTAACACTATCTGGCAGTGTGAAGTATAGGCAGCTAAACATATAGTGTACAGAAGAAATAAACTCGGGTCAGGAGGAGTATAGGAACTCATTGTACTCATAGCTTTTTTATGCATAAATGTATGCATACATATATTTATATATATATATATATATATATATATATATATATATATATATATATATATATATATCATCTTCTTTCGGCTGTTCCCATTAGGGGTCGCCACAACGGATCACCTGTTTCCATTTCTTCCTGTCCTCTGCATCTTGCTCTGTCACACCAGCCACCTGCATGTCCTCTCTCACCACATCCATAAACCTTATCTTAGGCCTTCCTCTTTTCCTGTTACCTGGTAGTTCCATCCTTAGCATCTTTTTCCCAATATACTCTGCATCCCTTCTCAGCACATGTCCAAACCAAAGTAATCTTTCCTCTCTGGCTTTGTCTCCAAATCTTCCAACATGGGCTGACCCTCTAATATATTTATTCATAATCCTGTCCACCCTCGTCACACCCAGTGCAAATCTTAACATCTTTAACTCTGCCACATCCAGCTCAAACTCCTGCCTTTTTGTCAATGCAACTATCTCCAACCCATATAACATAGCAGGTCTCACTACCCTCTTGTAGACCTTCCCTTTCATTCTTACAGGTACTCGTCTGTCACAAATCACTCCTGACAGTCTTCTCCACCCACTCCATCCTGCCTGTACTCTCTTCTTCACCTCTCTTCCACACTCACCGTTACTCTGAACTACTGACCCCAAGTATTTAAACTCATCCACCTTCGCCACCTCTACTCCTTGCATCCTCACCATTCCTCTATCCTCCCTCTCATTCACACACATATATTCTGTCTTAGTCCTGCTGACCTTCATTCCTCTTCTCTCTAGAGCATATCTCCAGGGTCTCCTCCACCTGTTCCCTACTCCGTACTCACTACAGATCACAATGTCATCTGCAAACATCATAGTCCATGGGGACTCCTGTCTGATCTCGTCTGTCAACCTCTCCATCACTGTTGCAAATATGAAAGGGCTCAGAGCTGATCCTTGATGTAACCCCACCTCCACCTTAAACGCATCCGTCACTCCCACAGCAGACCTCACCGCTGTCACACTATATATATATATATATATATATATATATATATATATATATATATATATATATAAATATATATAAAATGTGTATTTTATACACACACACACACATATATATATATATATATATATATGTGTGTGTGTGTACACACACACACACACACACACACACACATGTATATATGTATGGAAACATGTATAAGACAGATACATATGTATTACGTATACAATAAAAAGGTAATAAGCAAATATCTAATGCATAAATATAGAAAGAGAAGCTTTGAGTCCACAGCAGGCAACTCACTAAGGCTTTATCTTACTAACTTCAATTCACCAGGATCATACCACCACACCTCCTGAATCTATATAAACCAATTCCATGGTGGTACAAACTTGGGGAAAATATAAAAAAACATACACATTGTTGTCACTGCCAATATACAGTGGCAGTAATTTTACTGGAAAGTAGCAGTCAGAGAGTTCAACAATGGGGATACAAACTTGACTACGAGGAATGTCATCTACTTTGCACTTACTGTGGTGTAGGGAAATCTATAGAGAGAGAGGCGTGTATTCTAACTATTCACTTAATTCGCTTTGAAAACATGTCACATGTTCATCTACATTTGAAATGTTGCTACAAAAGTGCAAGCAATTGGAGCATAGTTCTAGTATTAAATCTGATAGCAAACAAATATCTGGAATATCTTACTTTCTTAACATTATTTTGAATTCTTACTTTACATATGTCAGAACTGCATTTGAAGCAAATAATGTTTTGTATCTCCATGTAAATACACTGCAGTTAATGAACACATGACATGGGAAATAATATTAAGTCTGGAAGTGTCTGTGTACTGTTTACTTAATTTACAGGACAAATTTATGGCTCTCTTCAGAGAATGCTATGAATTAAGAAAAAAGCCAGTGTAATGAAAACCACTAAATTATACATGTTCTTTTTGGTTTATTCTAGGGTCACGCTGGTAAACCTGGACACTCTGGCCCACTAGGTCCCAAAGGTGAAAAGGTGAGATATATATGTTTCTTGTTACTGTAGTCAGAGTGGTTGTCTAACTTGAATGTTGTCCATACAGCAGAAAACAAGCTTATTGCCATATAGTCTGAGAATTATTTCATAGGCCGTGGATGGATGAAAGCTGATTTCCCATTGTCTTCCTTCTTCTTCTTCTTTGTATTTATACTGCATGCATCTTTACTAACTGTATGTTCAAGTATTGTTTTGCATTTTTTAATTTTTATTTGATGTCAGTAGTCTCAAATCTTGATGTATCAATTGTTAATTTTGATGTAGTTTGTGACCGAAAAAAGTCACTGAACTGGTCCACACTGATTAACAGCTAGACAAATTAATAAATTCATAACATTTTCTGAAGTTGATTGGTAGAATCAAATAGTTACACTGTCCTGCTTTGTGCTATTTGGCTTGTTTATCATCTTGCATACATAGGCATAACAGTCTAACAAGATCATAAAACAGGCTCCCTTGAAGATAAGATGCCTGATGACAGTCCTGAGAGGTGGACAAGTCAAAGCAGTAAAAGAGTTCCATTTTAAAAACGGGCATTTCAGGTGGTATGTTTTTTCTTTAATTCCATGTTGTTTTATTTTTCATACTGACATTTACTAAAAAAAAAATCTATAACTGTTTAGGCTTATTTCTTACTCATTTTGCTGTCTGCCTGTGATCAGCCCTACCAAGTCAATCTGCCTATTCATACCTATTGACATGGAGGGCCAGTCATGAGGTGTGTTTTTTTTTTTAATACCGCAATCCTAATCCCCACTCAACACCCCTCTCTTCTAAAACAGAGTACAAAGGGTTACTCCAGATAAAATCACTAAAGCTAGCAGATCTATGAGACTCTGTCTGATACCCTCCCTATGAGAGGAGTAAAGACACCTTGCTGAAGTTTCAAGTAGTTTATTAGTTAAGTAGGTGGATGGATGAATGTTCTTGTTCCAGTGCAGTTGGGTCCACTACTTGGAAGGCAGTAATGCTCACCACTACCGAAGTCAACTGCTTTAGAAAAAAAACAATCCTTTGTACTTTTTGTCATGTTAGTCCTGTAATCCTCTGGGTCACAGGCGGGATACCAGACCTGACTCAAGCTTTCTGGATTACCTGTTTTCTGAAAGGGGAATTTTCTGTCAAGCAGTCCTGACCCCTCCCCCGCAAAGCACGAGTGGCAGTTTTCTCCTTCTCCACTGGGGCAGTCAATCCACCAAGTATATCCCCAGGTGAAATCATCCATCCCCTTCTGTCTTACTTATAACACAACTTCACTGTCAGCCGCTTGTAAAAATAGTGTTAAGTATGCAGTTAATATTCACCAGACGTCAATTATCCTTTGTATCCATTATTAATTATTTACCATTTGTTAACTAGGGAAATGGGTTGGTCCTTAGGCTGTTTACAGCCATGACCTTGGCACAAAGTACAAGGTTAATTACAATATAGTGTAGTAAATAAACCCAGACATTTTTGTGAGGTAGGAAAAAGCTGGATTGCCCACAGAAAACCCACACTGACATGGGGAGAATATTCAAACTGCTATTAGACAGTGAGCAGAAGTCAGAATTAAACTCCAAGTCCTAGAGCTATGAGGCAGAGCTTATCACTGAGCCACCATGTTGTCCACAGTCTTAGTTTGGGTGGGATTCTGTACTGTGTAGCATCTAGGATCTCTCTGCTGGGCACATTTCTTTCATTCTGTTCCTTCTGCATTGAACTGCACATATGTCTCCTGCCTGCACACACCATGCGTAACTAATCAGGTCTAAAAGGCCTTTATCCGGTTCAAGCCGCAGTTCTTTCCTCTTGCTCACATATTTAGGATTTCAGTCTTATGCAGTGTTCATCATATTGATCACTGATGCAGTAGCCTTAGCTATATGGTTTACATCTTGCTAAGGATATAACAGCTGGCCAGCTTCCAAAGCTTCAGGGGATCTTACATGCACCCAAACTATCAGGCAGCTGCAGAGATGAGCTAACTAAAAGATATGTTTTGGCACCAAGCCCTCCAGAGCTTTTACTGCTGCTGAAGAGTAAGCTCCTCTGAGGCTTTCAAGGATCGATGGTCAGCTTATGCTCTTCTTTTCCTGGGCAGATAAGTTCTCTTTGGGGGAAAAAAAAGCTTCATTTAATATTTTTGTTTATTATTTATCCATTTGTCTTCAGAAAAGTTATTTTAATGCTATGAGTTTTTGTTTTAATGGACTAATGTACTGTAGTTTTAAACAGAAAAATTGTTTTATTTTCTGTCAGTTTAAAAGTTGTTTAAAGTAACTGAAAACCATTTTTTTCTGTGCAGAAATTGTGTTTACATTACTTTGTGGGGCTGACATGGTGTTTTAATGGGCTTTTTACTGTGTTTATCTGGTAAAAGTGACTTTTAAAGACTTATTTTTACCAGCGTTTGTTGCTTGATTTCCCTGGGAAATTTGTTGTTTGTTTTCCCTGGGAAAGAGAGACAATTTCCAGCTTGACCATGGAATGAGCTGTCAGTCCCACTGTTGGTCCTTCCTCCAGACACATAAAGAACAGTTGAAGCATACATCCTTCACCACCGCAAGAAGGCTAGCAGTGTGCTTGAGCCATAAGTAGGTGATTCTGCTGTGGCAATTTTTTGTACATCAAACCACTCATGTTTTGCCCTGAATCCCTCTGGTGTAGCACATACATCAAGTATGGACCGGGACTTAAGCACATCCTCCGTGGCTGTTGGGGCTCCTAAGTGGACAAGGGAGAGACACTCTTGTCAGCTTCCCTATTTTGTCAGAATGTTGTGCCCATTCCTAGAGATGCTGCCACTAATACTGTTGGCCCCATTTTTCTGTCAAAAAAAGCAAAAAAAAAACTAAGCATATATCTACTCATGCACAAATTTCTTTAGATAGGAGTTGTTTACTAGGTCTGGCACATGGTTTAATTCAGGCTATTTATCTTCCTTTTTATTTTTTTATTTATTTATTTATCCTTGGCTTGCCAAATCATTCATGTGGACACCAGTAAATATTTACATACAGGATCGGTCAAGGCCCGGGTTAATAACGACCGCCACCAGTACTGTTACCCAGCAGGGTGCTGGCAGAAATTGGGCTACTGTTGGCCGAAGGAGGAGAGGAGCGGGAAGGCATGGCCAAAGACAGGAAGAGAGGTGAAAGGCTAGGACTGTGGTAGTGATGGTCGGAACTTTGAATGTTGGCAGTATGACTGGTATAGGGAGAGAGCTAGCCAATATGATGGACGGAAGGAAGGTTGGTATATTGTGTGTGCAAGAGACCAGATGAAAGGGGAGAAAGGCTAGGTGTATCTGAGGTGGGTTCAAATTGTTTTATCATGGTGTGGATGGGAGGAGAAATGGTGTTGGAGTTATCCTGAAGGAACAGTATGCGAAGAGTGTTTTGGAGGTTAAAAGAGTGTTGGATAGAGTGATGTTTATGAAGCTGGAAATTGATGGTGTAATGATGAATATTATTAGTGCATATGCTCCACAAGTTGGGTGTGCGATGGGCGAGAAAGGCAAATTTTGGAGTGAGCTGGATGAAGTGGTGATGACTGTACCCAAGGATGAGAGAGTGGTGATTGGAGCAGATTTCAGTGGGCATGTTAGTGAAGGGGAACAGAGGGGATGAGGAAGTGATGGGTAGGTATGGTGTTAAACAAAGGAATGCAGGTCAGATGGTAGTGGATTTTGCGAAAAGGATGGACATGACTGTGATGAATACATATTTTAACAAGAGGGAGGAGTATAGGGTGACATACAAGAGTGGAGGAAGGTGCACACAGGTGGATTATATCTTATGTAGGAGAGCCAGTATGAAGGAAATTGGAGACTGTAAAGTGGTGACTGGGGAAAGTGTAGTTAGGCAGCATAGGATGGTGGTTTGTAAGATGACATTGGTGATCAAGAAGAGGAGGAGGAGTGTGAGGGCAGCACCAAGGATCAGATGGTGGAAATTGAAAAAGGGTAATTATGAGGTGAAGTTCAGGGAAGAGTTAAGACAGGCACTGGGTGGCAGTGAAGAGTTACCAAATAGCTGGGTAACTGCAGCAGAGCTAGTAAGGGAGATGGCTAGAAAGGTGCATGGTATGACATCTGGACAGAGGAAGGATGACAAGGAGACATGGTGGTGAAATGAGGAAGTACAGGAGAGCATACAGAGAAAGAGGTTGTCAAAGAAGAAGTGGGATTGTCAGAGAGATGAAGAAAGTAGACAAGAGTATAAGGAGATGAGGTGCATAGCAAAGAGAGAGATGGTGAAGGCTAAGGATAAGGCATATGAAGAGTTGCATGAAAGGTTGGACACTAAGGAGGGAGAAAAGGACCTGTACTGATTGGCTAGACAGAGGGACCAAGCTAGGAAAGATGCGCAGCATGTAAGGGTGATAAAAGATAATGAGGGAAACATGCTTACAAGTGAGGAGAGTGTGTTGAGCAGATAGAAAGAGTACTTTGAGGGGTTGATGAATGAAGAGAATGAGAGGGAGAGAAGGTTGTATGATGTGAGGATAGTGAATCATGAAGTGCAATGGATTAGCAAGGAGGAATTAAGGATAGCTATGAAGAGGATGAAGAATGGAAAGGCTGTTGGCCAAGATGAGATACCTGTGGAAGCATGGACGTGTTTAGGTGAAATGGCAGTGGAGTTTTTAACCAGATTGTTTAATGAAATTTTGGAAAGTGAGAGGATGCCTGTGGAATGGAGAAAAAATGTTTTTGGTACCGATTTTTAAGAATAAGGGTGATGTGCAGAGCTGTTGTAACTACAGAGGGATTAAATTGATCAGTCACAGCATGAAGTTATTGAAAGAGTAGTGGAAGCTAGGTTAAGAAGGGATGTGATGATTAGTGATCAGCAGTATGGTTTCAGGCCGGGAAAGAGCACTACAGATGCAATGTGCTCTGAAAGTGTTGATGAAGAAGTATAGACAAGGTCAGAAGGAGCTGCATCGTGTTTTTGTAGACTTAGAGAAAGCATATGACAGGGTGCCTAGAGAGGAGTTGTAGTATTGTATGAGGAAGTCAGGAGTGTCAGAGAAGTATGTAAGAATGGTACAGGATATGTATGAGGGTAGTGTGACAGCTGTGAGGTCTGCGGTGGGAGTGACGGATGCGTTTAAGGTGGGGGTGGGATTACATCAAGGATCAGCTCTGAGCCCTTTCTTATTTGCACTGGTGATGGACAGGTTGACAGAAGAGATCAGACAGGAGTCCCTGTGGACTATGATGTTTGCAGATGACCTTGTGATCTGTAGTGGGAGTAGGGAACAGGTGGAGGAGACCCTGGAGAGATGGAGATATGCTCTAGAGAGAGGAGGAATGAAGGTCAGCAGGACTAAGACAGAATATATGTGTGTGAATGAGTGGGAGGTAGAGGAATGGTGAGGATGCAAGGAGTAGAGGTGGCGAATGTGGATGAGTTTAAATACTTGGGATCAATAGTTCAGAGTAATGGTGAGTATGGAAGAAAGGTGAAGAAGAGAGTACAGGCAGGATAGAGTGGATGGAGAAGAGTGTCAGGAGTGATTTGTGACAGGCGAGTACTAGTAAGAGTGAAAGGGAAGGTCTACAAGAGGGTAGTGAGACCAGCTATGTTATATGGGTTGGAGAGTGGCATTGACAAAAAGGCAGGATTTAGAGCTGGATGTGGCAGAGTTAAAGATGTTAAGATTTGCACTGGGTATGACGAGGGTTGACAGGATTAGGAATAAGTATATTAGAGGGTCAGCCCAGGTTGGAAGGTTTGGAGACAAAGCCAGGGAGGCAAGATTCCATTGGTTTGGACATGTGCTGAGGATGGATGCTGAGTATATTGGGAAAAAGATGCTAAGGATGAAGCTACCAGGTAACAGGAAAAGAGGAAGGCCTAAGGTATGGTTTATGGATGTGGTGAGAGAGGGCATGCAGGTGGCTGGTGTGACAGAGCAAGATGCAGAGGACAGTAAGAAATGGAAACAGATGATCCACTATGGTGTCCCCTAATGGGAACAGCTGAAAGAAGAAGATGATGATTTATCCTTTGCTGACTGGGTTAGTTTCACTAGGCTAGTGGCTTCTTTTCAGGGGAGACCCAAGGTAGTATTTATACTACTTGGGGGAAATTTGGTCAGGGCATCAGGGAAATTCCCCTACTATTGGTAGTCAGGAGAAGGCTTTGTATGTTACACATCCTGACTTCCTCTTTCCTGTCTAGGCACAGAGACAGCCAGGAGGAACAGGGAGAAAACATGGCTGATTCAGCTTTTGCTGAAAATGAAGTGAAAGTTGCTGAAAATGTAGCTCATATGCTAGACTTAATGCCAGAGGTTTTTTTCTGATGATGTGGGTACAGAAAAAACAGTGGCTATGGAGGAAAAGGAGATTGTAGCTGTAACTGACATGGATTCATAGGAAGACTTTCAGCGGAGATTGTTTGAAGGAGAGGCACTTACCTCTGAAAAATGCATAATTACAACCCTGCAGTCTGGGGTTGCGGGATGATTATTTGGAAGAAATGGTAAACCAAAGTGAGCCAGAAAGTGGAGCAGCAGTTTCATGGAGTGACATCATGGAAAAAATAGAAGAAGAAAAGGGAGAAGAAGAGACTATGCCAGAAAAATTTCCAGAGACAAAAACGTATGCAGAAACTGTTGAAGAAGGAACAAAGAAGAAAGAAGAAATAAAAGAAACAAAAAAGTATACAGTACATGTTAGCAGTAAACAAATAATAAAGTTTGGTCAGGTATGAGGTTTGGGACTCTGTCATAGTACCTCTGGGTGTCAAAGCAAAAGAGGTAAGAGCATTTTATTTAATTAATACAGAGACTTTTTGTGACTTGATATTTGAGACTGGGCAGGCCATGGAAAATTTTTTGGGTGCATATGAACAAAAGAAAAATATTTATCCATGGTCAGAATATGTGGTGCAAACTTTTTACAAACAAAAACAAGAATAAGGATCCAGTTCAGAACTGAAATTGAAGCAAAAAACTGAAAGAACATTTGTTATCTATTTGTAAAGAAGTAATGGACACTGCAAAAATATATGACGAAAGAGGATTAGTCACTGGGGGGATGGGAATATGGAGTAATACTGAAAATGGAAAATGATAATGTTATGCATGTGCCTAGTATTATTAATGGTCATGGTAATAGGGGTTTTGTGAAATATAGGGGTCAACCAAAGACTTGTTATTTTTGTGGAAAAAATTATCATTTAATCAATGAATGTGATAAAAAATGTTATTTATGTGGTAAAACAAGGCATAATGCAAAAAATGTGACTGAAAGTGCAAAAAATATGGCAATACCAGTCATTTATGGCTAGAATGTGAAATGAATGTGCAAGAAAATTAAGTTATAAAGGAGAAAGAGATAGAAAAATGTGTTATACAAGAAAATGTACAAAAAGATGTGACTGATAAAGAGCTTATACATGAAGTTAAAGAAAGTAACAAGGAAAATGAAACAGAGGAGACAAGTGAAGAAGAAGCTGATTGGTGCACAGTATGAAATAAAAATAATTTGATTGGGAAAAGAGTTAAAAGAAAGGAATAACTGTTCTTACAAGCTAAAAATATTAGCTTTAAATGTGAACAGTGTGAAAAATATTAAAAGAATAGGTATATTACAATGGTGTGCTGCAGTAGATGCACATATTATTGTTTTAGAAGATATCAAATTATTGACTGAGGAAGAAAGAACACAAACTAAAAAACTTTGGAATGGTGCGGTAGTTTGGAACATGAGGAAAGAAACGTGCTCAGGCATATGTATGTTATGTCAAGAAAGCATTAAAATATTAGATAAAACCATAGTGGAACTAGGACAAATTACGGTAATAGATGAGATAGAAAAAATATGTGTATATAATTATAGCTTTATATGCGTATGTAACAAAAAAGAGAGAGAAAGAATGTTTAAAATAATTTTTGAATATGTTTGTGTAAATATGAGCATTATAATGGTGGGTGATTTTAATTGTAATTTAAGAAAAAATAAGAGTACTTGTGATGTTAAAATGGTTAAAGAAATTATGAGAAGTAGAAAGTTAAGTGTATGGGAGAATAACGACTGGACCTGCAAAAAGAATGAAATTAGGACATCAATTGATTATTTTTTAATATCTGATAGTTTAAATGTTATAAAAAAATTATGCTGGATTTTCAGATCATGTGACTATATGGGTTAAAGTTCAGGAAAATGAAGAATATATAAGCATAGGAAAAGGAATAAAGAGAATTAATCACTGAAAAGGAATTAGATTTAGAAGAGAAAAAAAGAACTTATGGAATTATGGAAAAATCATATGAATATGAGGGAATTTTATGAGAGTTGGACTCTTTGGGGGCTTAATTCTAAAAAGAAGTATAAAAAAGTGTTTTAGAATGTGTAAGGAAGAAAAGAAGAAATGAAAACGAGAGATATAAGATATTTAGTCAAACATTTAGAGGCTTAGTAGAGAAGAAAAATTCATTTTATGCTTTTTCCATGACCCAGGATTCCCACTCCTCTTTTCTTGATGTACTGGAAAAATATTAGGGTTCAACCAAACACCCTAATAATGGGTGATTTCAACTACCCCACCATTAACTGGGAAAACTACTCATGTACCAACTCCTTCACTCAATGCTTTCTGAAATTCATAAACTCCAATGCCGTGAATCAACTTATCCACACCCCCACCAGGGGCAACAATATCCTAGATCTAGTCATTACCAACATGTGTGACCGGTGTTCCACACTTGATGTCAATGCCTCATTGGTCCGATCCGACCATAAGCTAATTACCCTAGATATCCACATCCTGCCCCCACCCCCCCTATTAAGGAAACCATGGTAAAAATATTCTCCAAAGCCAACTTCATGCTTCTTAAGACAGAAGTGGTGAACGTCATGACACTCACGCAGATGGACAATACAGTTACGACTACCGAATCCTACACAATCACACTTTATAAGCACTTACATGAGTGCATGGATCGTGCTATCCCAAACAGAATCAAGACACTATACTCCAAAAAAAGGAAGCCAATCTGGTGGTCCCCTGCCATAAACAAACTGTACAACAGAAGGAAGAAACTGTTGCAAGAGAGAGTAAAATCCCATGAGTGGAGGAGCTCCCTGGTCAGCCTCAGTAAGAAGCTGTGATCCCTAATAAAATCCTCCAAAGCTACTTACAAAAACAAAATCACCACTAATTCTAAAGACAACCACAAAGCATTCTATAACTATGTCAAGAATCTCAATGGTAACACTCAGATCTGCTCCGAGTTACAGCACAATGGCAGTAAATATACAGACCCAACTGATATTGCCAACACCCTGGCAGATAGGTTCAGTGCTAACTTTACCCCCCTCTCACCCCCTAAAGAGCCCATCTCTATACCGGAAGAATGCAAAGTTCCTGTAATCACGGCTGCACAGGTAAAAACCACACTCTCCAAAGCCAAGAACACAGCATCCATGGGACCAGACAACATTCCAGGCTGCGTTCTACACGAACTACAGAACGAACTGGCACCCCACCTAAGTACCATGTTCAATCATAGCCTCACCTCAGGCTTTGTGCCTGCTGAATGGCGCACAGAGATGGTTATCCCACTCCACAAGGGTTGAGCCACCACGGACCCCAGGAACTACCGCCCCATTAGCCTGACGAGCCTGGTCTGCAAGGCCATGGAACGTATCATCATAGAACTTATAAACAAAGACATTGGTAATCTCCAAACTCGGCACCCCACCCAGTTTGGGTTTGTAAAAGGCAGATCATGTCTCCTAAACCTAATAGACTTCTTTGAAGCAGTCACCAAAGCCATAGACAAGGGGAAGGTGGTTCACACAGCCTATCTAGATCTTGCCAAGGCTTTTGACACCATCCCCCACTCTGGAATTATAGATAAACTCACTAAACTAGGTATAAATCCCTATGTTACAAGATGGGTTGCCAACTGGCTCACTGACAGAACACACACAGTGAAAGTAGAAGACTCCAAATCCGACTTCAGACCAGTGACAAGTGGAGTACCACAGGGTTCAGTCCTGGGTCCGCTCCTGTTTGGTATCTACCTCTCTGAAGTACAGGCTAACACAGAAGGTCTTTGGCTAATGAAGTTCGCAGATGACTGCAAACTAGGAGCCATAATCGAAACTCCTAACAATGTGGACATCCTACAAAAGGGCCTCACTGAGACAGATGCCTGGTGTCAAAGCCATGGCCTCAAGCTCAATGCCAAAAAGTGCATTGTCATCCCCTTTGGTAAAAAACTCTGTACTGATGAACTACAACATAGGCGGTAGTATACTTAACACTGAAAGTGTGATAAGAGACCTTGTGACACAGGTGGACAGTAGTCTCTCCTTTGATAATCACATCTCCACAGTAGTCAGAAAATCCTTCTATGTGGCACACCTCATCACAAAAGGTTTCTCATCCAGAAAAAAAAGAGGTCATTGTTCCCCTCTACTCATCACTCATTAGACCCATTATAGAGTACAACGCCCCTTTTGGTATGTACCTCACAAGACATCTACAACAACTGGAAAGGCCACAGAAATACCTCACAAAGAGGATTGCCTGCTTCAAACAGATGCCCTATGCAGACCGTCTCAAAAAACTCCAGCTTTACTCCGTCGCATATCACCTACTCAGAGGTGATCTCTGCCTAACATACAAAGCTATGTCAAACCCAGGGCTGTTGGACATGCTCCAATTAAAGAAATCCCAATCCTTCCGAGCTACACGCTCTAGGGACCTAAACCTTGTCACCACAATAAACAGAACATGCCGGAGGGATAGATTCCTGTCCCAGAGACTTCCCATACTCTGGAATAAACTACATATCTCTATCAAACAAAGCTCCTCATTAGCACTCTTCAAGAAAAATCTTGATGATTGGATGGGAAATAAGAAATTCACCCCGGGGATCACCTCTGTGGCTCTGCTCAACATTGGCACAGGAAAATAATTTTCTTGGGTGGCAAAAGCCAGGGTACCTTTTTGGCTGGGCTTGTATAGGCCCTAGGGCCGATAGCCTAGTACCTACCTATGAACCTATGAAAAAGAAAGAGAAATAAATAAAATGAATCAAATTAAAATTAACAACTTGTTTTATAAACAAAAATATTGTTTACAAGGAAAGAACGAAGAGGTAGCACCATACTTGAGTAAAACGATAAAAGAAGGAAAAAATAAGAAAATTAAAAAATAAGGAAAGTAAGCAAATAAGACGGCAAGAAGGAATATACAAAATAATTAAAGAATATGCACTGGAATTATTTGTTAAAAGAGAAGAAGACATAGAACACATTTATAAAGGTAAAACATTAAATAATGAAGATGAGTATTTAGAACAAAAAATAACTATGAAAGAATTGAATGAAATTCTAAAATATATTAACATGAATTCTGCAACAGGATTAGATGGAATTGAATATGGTATGTATAAAGAAATGAAAGAGTGGCAAAATTTTTTTTATAGAAGTTATGAATGAATGGTTAGAAACTGGAATTAAAGAGAGAGAGGGATATATACAGGAGTTATAAAATTTATATTTAAAAAAGGGAAATAAAGAGGAGAGAAAAAACTGGAGACCTATAACATTGAATAATACAGATTATACATTTTTTATGAATTTTTTATGAGAATAATAATAAAAAGGTTACAAAAAAAAATCTATAAAATATATGACCAAAATGTATTTGGAAGAAAAGGTCAGGAGTTATTATGGATAATAAGAGAAATAGTTGATATCATAAATAAAAATGTAAAAGCAAAGGTTATGATAGGGGATATAAGTAAAGCCTATGGTAATATTCAGTATAAATCATTATGGGGAATTTTTCAGGCATATAATATAATCAAAAAATATTACAAGTAATACAATCTGTTTATGAAAGGAATTATGTGAAACTAAATGTAAATGGCTGGATTGGGGAAGAAATAAAAATAGAATGTGGAATAAAGCAGAGCTGCCAGCTAGTAGTGTAATTTTATCATTAGTTATGAATGCGGTCATGAAAGAAGTTCATTCGTAGGTTCATAGGTTGGTACTAGGCTGTCCGCCCTAGGGCCTATACAAGCCTAGCCATAAAAATTCCCTGGCTATTTCTTCCCACACTATTTACTTCCCTGGACCCCTGTCTAGCAGGGTGACTGACATGATCCCCGGGGTGAATTTCCTTTCTCCCATCCAATCGTCAAGGTTCCTTTTGAAAAGGACCAAAGAGGCACTCTGCTTGACATGTATGGGCAGTCTATTCCAGAGTCTGGGGAGTCTCTGGGTCAGGAACCTATCCCTCCAGCATGCTTTGTTTATTGTGATGACAAGATTTAGATCCCTGGAGCGTGTGGCTCTGAGGGATTGGGATTTCCTTAAGTGTAGCATGTCCAACAGCTCTGGGTTTGACGTGGCATTGTATGTTAAGCAGAGATCGCCTCTGACTAGACGATATGCGACAGAGTATAGCTGGAGTTTTTTAAGGCGTTCAGCATAGGGCATCTGCTTTAGGCCTGTGATTCTTTTAGTGAGGTATTTCTGCGGCCTTTCCAGTTGTTGCAGATGTCTTGAGAGGTACATACCAAATGGGGCATTGTATTCTATAATGGGTCTAATGAGGGATGAGTACAGTGGGACAATGATCTCCTTTTTTCTGGATGAAAAGCACTTGGTGATGAGGTGTGCCACATAGAAGGATTTCCTGACTGTTGTGGCTATGTGGTTATCGAAGGTGAGACCACTGTCCACCTGTGTCCCTAAGTCTCTTATCACACTTTCAGTGTTTAGTGTACTGCCACCTATGTGGTAATTCACGGGTACATGTTTTTTCCCAAAGGGGATAACTATACATTTCTTGGCATTGAGCTTGAGCCCATGGCTCTGGCACCAAGCATCTGTTTCTGTAAGGCCCTTTTGTAGAGTATCCACATCATTTGGGGATTCAATAATGGCTCCCAGTTTGTAGTCATCTGCGAACTTTGTTAGCCAGAGTCCCTTAGTGTTGGCCTGTACTTCAGAGACGTAGATGCCAAACAAGAGTGGTCCCAGGACTGAACCCTGAGGTACTCCACTTGTCTGGAGCTGGATTTGGAGTCGGCTACTTTTACAGTGTGGGTTCTGTCGTAAAATGTCAAGTAGCAGTGGATACAAAATGATGAAGGAAGTACAATTGCCAGTAATGTATAATTATGTGGATGATATTGTATTGTTAAAAATAAAGTATGGATGGAAAAAGTGAATGAAACCAATTTTTTTTAAAATTATACTTAATTTTTAAGTATAAATAAAGAGAAAAACAAAGGATCTGTTTTTGAAGGTATGATAGGAGGTAATGAGCTCAATGAAAAATATATAAATATGTTGGGAATAACATTTGGAAGGAATGAATACAGACAACAACAATGGGTTAATGTACTCAAAGAAGTAAAGCATATGACTAATTTTTGGAAGTCATATATATTTTCATATAGAAAAAACATGCTTGTTGAACACCAAGTTAATAGGAAAAATTGATTATGTTGCTAACATCTATATGGTTTCTATTAAGTATGAAAAAGAACTAATGATGTTTATATTTTCTTTTATATCGGGCTCTAGACTGAATCCAGTCCAGAGAGGAATTTTATATATGAAAGAAGAGCAAGGAGGCTTGGGTTATTAAATCCAATGGTACATGCAGCATCTTTAATTTTATATAAGATATTAAAAGGAATTATGAAGGAAAATAAAACGTTGACAGAAATGATACGATATTATAAATACAAAGAACTGTGGGAAGGAATGGAAGTTAAAAAAATAAGTAAAAGCAGTGTGAATGATGAAATGAAAGAGTATCCAAACAAAATTGTGTTATGGAAAATAAAAAAGAATAAATGTAAGAAAAATAGAAAGAAATGGTACTTAAGTATTATGAAAGCATTTCATTGCATTGATCCATGGAAAGATTTCAAAATATGTATTTTATTTTATTTAACTTTTGTTAACTGGGTTGGTCCAGCTTAGCCAGAGGCCCATTTTCAGTGGAGACCCAAGGAGAAAAGCTCCAGTGATTAATTAATGTTCATAAAAACATAGAGATTTATAATAAACAATACATTCAGAGTTTTACATAATAATCCGTAGTGAAAAACATGCAGTAAGGAGGCTACAGTAGTATAAATCTATACAGAAATTAAAAGTAGGTTTTTCATGAATCATCCAAGAAAAAAAGAAAAATGTTATACTTATGGTAAAAAAGACAGTTTTAGAATAGTAAGTGATAGATAATATATGCTGTACTTGTGAATAAAATGACATTTTAGGTAGTTCATGATAGATATTTACAAATAAGTCAAAGCAAGTATTAGTGTTAGATATTTACAAATAGTATTAGTAAGGGGTGAAGAGAGATTAAAGTTAATATAGATAAGACAGGAAAAAAATGAAGATGAGAGAAATAGTGCAGAATGATATATGTTATTGCATGTAATAGAAAATAACTACAAAGTAGAGATAGGATACTGTACAGGAGTAGTATAGGGAGAAGTTACTGGAGGAAAGAAAAACAAATCACACAAAAATAAATGGATAACGGGAAGTGTAGTGAATTGGTGTATGAGATACATATAGTATAAAGGGAGGTAATGTGATAGAAGTAAAAAGATGGTGGGAATATGTAGGTGACTGAGGTGTTTGGGGAGAAATGTGAGGTAGGGTTGAAGGGGTGAGAGGGTTTAAGTAGGATCAGGGCAAGGGCAAATCCAAGAGCTTAAGAAGAATTGTATTAATTGCTTTTTGAATTGAGTAATGTTTGGGGTATTTCTGATATGTTGAGGTAGTTTATTCCAGGCTAGGGACACATTGTGGTTGTATAGTAGTTTGCCTATGTTTCTGTTTGGTTTACATATGACAAAGAGTTGTTCTGAGCTTCTAAGTGGTCGGGTGGGGGTGTAGAAAGATACAAGAGAAGAGAGGGAGGGACAGGCAGTAGGTTTGTATAGGATGGAGTGGGTGATTTGGAGTTGTGATATGAGAAGTTGATGGGGAAGTTCTGGCCATTGTAGTTGTTTAAAAGCTATGCAGCGGTAGGTTTTATAGGGTTAATTAGTTGCAAATTTAGCAATTTTGTTGTAGGTTTGTTCAAGTTGTGAGATTAGTGAGGATTGTAGGTTAGAAAGGATGGGTAAAACATAGAGTAGACCAGGTAGTAAGCATGCTCTAGCTAGAGATAGTTTGGCCTCAAGAGTAAGATATTTTTGTTGCGGTACAATAGCCCAAGTTTTTGGTGTGTCTTTTTGATACACAGATGAATGTGCTGGTTAAATTTAAGCTGATCATTGATGGTGGTACTGAAATAGATAATAAAAATGCTATAATGAAAAGATGTAATAACTATAAAAAAAAATAAAGAATGTAATGATTTTTTATGGAGATTGTCTATTAGAAAACTGCCAGTTAAGGCAAATATGCCATACAAAAAAGCAAGATAGAATATATAATAAATGTGGAGAGTTTGAGACTACTGAGCATGTGTTTCTGAAAGATGAAAGAGTTAATAATTTGTGGAAAGAAATATGTAAATATAATAGGGTGAAAAGTTTGTTAAAATTTTAGCAAATAAATGTGGACATTATAGAATCTGGTTATGGTGCACGAAAACAGGAAGAAGTGAAGAAAATGAACAGAATAATATTTTATGTTTCGTGTACTGTATGGAACGAGATATTAAATTAAATTAAATACAGTGGAAAATTGACTTTGACAAAGGTTTTGGAGAAAATAATGTTTTGGTTGTGGATAAAAGAGTGTTGAGGGAATGCTTAAATTGAAGTTTATAGTGTATGGAGATTTGTAAATATGTAAATAATATGCAATGTATGTATCAATAAAAAAAACCCTACTCATCTTTATGTTGATGAGTGAGACCATTGTTGATGCTTCCTTTATCTATTCTGGTCATGTAGGTGGCTTGGAGAAGCAGGAGGCACATGGATATGACATTGGAAACTGTTGCTGACCCTTTCATCTCTTTGGGAAATAATGTTATGCTTGATTCATCAGATGAATCTTTTGTAAAAAAGAAGAAAGCAAGTGAAGAGGAGCAGAAGGCAATTGATATGGAAATGAAGTCAGTTAAGACATCACAATAACAAGGAAAGGAGAAGGAGTGAGCTATAATTATATGGAAGGTTGTCATGCCTTGTAGTCCTGACAAAAAGCTTAAGTGTAAACTCTTTAATGGAGTGGAGAGAAAGAAGTGAAGTCAATTGGACCTTCACAGGACGATGCTTCCATTCAAAAGTACAGTGCAGGTTCAGCCAGGGACTTTTTGCTAAAGAGATTATGGATAGTAACAAAGTTCTTATTACAACCCTCAAGTTGGGTGGGTTACATGATGATATTTTGCAGGATTTGCTGGTGATGAGTGAGCCGGAGATTGGGAAAGACATTTCCTGGGGGGATTTAATGACTAAATACAAAAAGTAGATTCATAACTCATACGTAGGGATACTGTGAAGAAAGGTAAATTGTATGTGGGTATGGTAAAAGAAGAGAAGAAAAGAAGTAGAAAGAAAAGTGAGTTAAAGCAGAGAAGAAATTTCACAGTAAGGATTTACGGAAAAGAGAAAAGAGGACTCCATTGGGATCCAAACCTTCAGAGGTAAGAGGTTTTATTCATATAAGTAAAGAGACTTTTTGTGACATTAGTTTTGAAAATGGACATGTAATGGAAAAATGTTGGTGGGAATATGAAAAAAGAAAGACAGTGCAAGTTGAAACTTGTATGTGTTTAAAGCTTTTATAGAGAAACCAAGAGAACAATACACACAAAATTTAGGTCTGAAGTTGAAAAAGAGGCTTTAAAAAGACATTTAGTTAATGTGTGTAAGGAAATAATTGATATTTCCCAGGCATACAATAACCCCTTTATGGACTGGTGGATGGGACTGCAATGTTATATTAAAAATATAAATGGAAAAATGTGCATATTCGTAGTATTATAAATGTTGAAGATCAAAACAGAGTTTTGAAATATCGAGGTCAATGGAAAACTTTTTTTGTTTTTTTTTTTGGCAGGACAGATCATTTGGTTATGAAAAAAAACTGTTACATTTGTGGTGAAATATGATATGATGCAAAAAATGTGCAATGAAGTGTTATAAATGTAAGTTGGCATAGGTGGATGGATTGCAAAGAAGGGAAGGATGTAGAAAAAGTAAATCTGTTTGAGCAAGAGGATGAGGAACCAACAAAAGAAGAAATTGAAAGAACAAATCAAGAAAAACAGAGGCAGAAGCAATGAGAATAGGAGTCTATAGGTGTAGGTTAGAATAAGAAGATGGACAGAAATTAATCATGAAAAAATAAATAATTGAATATAGAAGATTGTTTTAGGAGGAGTAATGTAGAAAATGTTAGCTGGAATATAGAGGTAAAAATAATTCAGTCAGTAAAATAGTAAGGGACAGAAAAAGAAAATTCTTAGAGTTAAGTATGAAACAAAAAAATTAAAGAAAAGGGTGAAGTGTTAATAATTAAACACATTTTTTTGGCAAAAGAAAATAGATAACTGTAGAATACTAGCTATAAATGTAAATAGTTTAAAAGGTAAAGTAAGAAGGTTAGCTATTATAGAATGCTGTAAAGAATTAAATATGGACATAACAAATTAAGAACCAAATCCAATAAAAGTCACAAACCACAACACCCAAACAGTGCCTTGTAACCAGGACTTCACACTGCTTGCAGAATCAGCATTGACTTAAATGGTAAAAAACACACAAAAGTCAGGACCGCTGGAAGTAAAAAAAATGGTACTCCAACTAAAATAAAAAGCCACTTAATGAAAATTCTAAGTGCCTTTGTCTAAAAAAATTATTATAGAAGTCATTAGATTATTAACAACAATAAATTATTACAGAAGTCATTAGACTATTAACAAAAATTAGAAGTCATTAAACTATTAACGAAAAAAGATAGATTGCAAACAAAAGTTTTATGGGGAATTAATATTGTTTAGAATTTAGTCCAAGAAACTTGCTCAGGAAAAGGAATCCTGATTAAGAAGATAGTTAAAATTCTGGATATAACACTAGTAATAATGGGAATAATAACTATTATAGATATAAGATGGAAAGGTATATCAAATAATTGTGTTACACTCAAATGTTACCAAAAAAAAAGGGGAAAAGATGTTTAATCATAGACTGAGCTATGTGCCTATAAACATGGAAATTATTAAAGCAGGGGATTTTAATTGCGATTTTAGAAAAGAAAGAAAAAAGGAGGTGATATCAAAAAGGTGATGGAAATTGAGATGTAGTAAAATGAGTATTTGGATTGATAGTGATTGGACATGTAATGGAGTAATATAAAGCATGGATATAAACTATTTTCTGATATCTGAAGGATTGCAAACTATGGAAGAAGGTACAATAGAATCAGGTTTCTCAAATCATAGAACTATTTCAATAGAGATAAAGGTCAGAGAAGATGTTAATGTACAAAAAAGTTTAAAAATGTGAAGGGAAATACAACCATTAAAATTATAGGAAGATCATATTAATATGAGACAGTTTTTGTCAAGATTGGCCTGATTGGTGTATGTCTTTCAAGAGAAAATATAAAAAAGTAAATAGTGTGGCAAAGAAATAAAAGGAAAGAAGTAAAGAAAAGGTATAACATAAGTGAAAGGGCATTCAGTAATTTAGGAAAAAATAGAAATAACTGTTTCATTAATGAAAAAGAAATGTATAGGATGAATCAAGAAAAAAATAATAATTTATTATTTAAGCAAAGATATTTTTCCAGGGAAAGAAAAAAAATAAGTTGCTCTGTATTTAAGTGAAATAATAAAAGAAAACAGTATAATGAGGGAATTGAAAGATGAAAAGGGAATGATATGGAAGGATCAAAAACATAATGAAAATAGTAGTACATTACATGCAAGAAATGTTTAAAGATAAAGGGAAGAAAGGAGAAATATTATGGAAAGTGCAAACCTTCTCAGATCAAGATAATATGGATTTGTATAAGAGAAGAGAGTAGCATTAGAGAAATTAGACTGAATAGTAGAACAAGCTAATGTAGAATCAGCAGCAGGACCTGATGAAAATACAATACCAAATGTATTAAAACATGACAATTGAATAGATGAAATACTTTATTGAAGTGTTAAATGAATGGTTGAATGTGGGTCTCAATATAAGGAACTATGTAGTGGGATATTTAAATTCATATGGAAAAAAGTTGAAAGAGATTAAAAAAGGAATTGGATGCCTATAGTACTGAATAATACAGACTATAACATTTTATGAAAATTATACAAAAAAGAATGGAAGTAAAAATTGTGAGTATTATACAAGATACCATATACATTATTAGAGGTAGAGGAAATTTAGAATTACTAATGGTTGTTAGAGAGTTAGTGGATGACATCTTAGATAGACAAGAAGAATTACAAATGATGGGAAGAGACTCAAAATTTCTGACACCATACAATGCAGAATTTTATTGGACATATTTAAGTCCTATAATATTAGTAATAAGATAAAGAATGCATGTCTGACTTCATACAAATATAATAAAGTAAAAGTATTAATGGACGTAATAGTATTACATAGTATTAATTAATTGGACGGCGCATTGATGCAGAGGTAGCATTGTCGTCTCACAGCAATAGGTTCTCCAGTTCATAAATGTTTACAAATAGGTATGAATCTGAACAAAGAGGAAAAATAAAGGGTAGGGTTATAATGGAATATAAAAGAAACTGATTTCAATATGCAAGAAATAGATGTATTAGGAATCAGATTTGGGAAACAAGATATTATGGATCTTCGGTGGAAGATTGTAATAGGAAAAGTTTAATGCATGTGTGACTGTTGGAAAAGATTCAGATGTTCATTTATGAAAAAAAGGTGTATCTCTTGAATTATGTAGTATTAGGAAAATTAGTTTATTTATGTGTATTTGGTATGCCAAAATATATGGAATAGATATTATTAATGTTATTTTTTTCCTGTGGATCAAGACTGAATCCTGTAAAGAGAGGAATGTTGTATGCAGGTAAAGAAGAAGGGAGTTAAGTCAATAAGCCATATTGTATGCTGCATCTTTGAACTTGTATAAAGTGCTTAAATGGTTAGGACAGAAAAATGAAAATTTCATAAATAAAATATTAAAGGGTAAATATAAAAAGAATGGAGTATGATAAAACTCAAAAGAACAAGAGTTCACATACTGATGAGATGGAGGCTTACCAAGAAAAAAATCATATTATGGAAAATCAATATGGAAAAACTGGAAAATGATAGAAAAATGTGGTATAAAAATGTAATTAGAGCAAGTTAAAATCAAAGTTATAAAACCTATAAATGAAAGATGTAAAAATCTGTTTGAATGTCAGGATTGTTGTGGAGGCTTATTATAAAGGAATTGCCAGTGAAAGCTAACATGCCTTTTAAAAAAGTTGTGAGAGAGTATGCAGTAATTGTGGAGAAGAGAAAACTGCAGACTATGTTTTCTTTTTGAAATATAAAAGAATTGCGAAATTATCGAAAAAAATAGAAAATAATTATTTTTATGATATAACAATTATTTTGATGATATAAATGGACAGATGACATATATATAGGCATGATTGAATATATTTTTGTATAAAGATAAAAAAGAATAGATAAAATGGATTGAAGAATGTCTAATGTGATTTGGATTATTTGGAATCAAAGAGTTAAAGAAGTAATGTCACAGAAATGCTGAAAAGATAAGATTTTGTTTGTGGAAACTAGAATGGGGGGCCGGTTAAGAAACAATCATGTGTATATAGCAAATGATAATGATTGTTCTAACCAGAGGTAAACATGTACTGTAAATAGTATTGTAAAATAATATTGAAATAAGTTATTTTTGTAAAATAATGGCACCTTAATCTTTTTGATAGGTGCCATGGGACTTTATATATCCACCTGAGCTACCACCAGCTCAAGCAGATGGGGCCTCAGTTTAACATCTCATCTGAAAGACAACACACTCAAAAGTGCAGCATCCCCATTTATGTTGCACTGCAGTGTCAGCTATCAATCTGCCTGGTACTGGAATAGAACCCACAGTCTTCAGCACTAGAGGCATGTTTGCTACCTGTTTTACCACGGACACTGTCAAAGGTAGCTTCTGATAAATGAAAGAGGGATACTTCCTTTTCTGAAGAGATTCAAGATTCTGAATCAGAGCAGGAGGATGAAGGTACAGATGTTTGTTTTCTGCCCAGCTTTGTGATTCAGACTTGGAGGAGAGCTCAGTTTCTGATTCTCTCTGTGAGGTTTCTCTTTCTGTTGACTATTTCTAGAATGTGCCAATGTTTTCAGTGCAAGAACACTGAGGTTTCTCAGTGCCTCAGAAAATACTATGAGCTGTTACAGAAGGTATTTCCTGAACCTGCATTCCTCCAGTTTTGTCTGTCTTGGAGGATGTGTGTGTTACTGCCTGCAGTGTTCCTGATAGTCAGCCAGCTGCTCCTAAAAAGGCAGATAGGATGTATAAGTTCCTCCAACTTTCACATTTTTACCCTTTCTTTCAAAAGCTGGTCCAGCAGATATAGTTTAAGTTAATCCTTCTGCTGCTAAACACTTAGTTAATTCCAGTGCTATTTCTGATAAGGATTGGAAGTATATTGATAAATATGGGGGGAAATATGCATGGTTCAGCAATTTTGTTTTTTAGAATTTTGAATTATCGGATTCATATGTTAAGGTTTGTCCTGACTAATTGTGAAATTACGACAAATGTTTTGTATGTGGTTTCTTCTTGTGAGGAAAAATCTGCTTTAAATAATTTAATTTCTTCTGTTGTTCAAGTCACTACTCATTGTGTAAAATGTGTGGATGACTCTGTTGATACTTCTTCCAGGGCAGTGGTCACTGGTACTGTTTTGGGAAGGTTTGTATGGCTGCATTCTCAGAACCTCCCAGATATTAAAAATTAGATTTTAAATTCTCCTTTGGATAATAAAGATTTAGATTTAGGCTGTCTGCTGTAGAGGTGATCAAAAAGTGTGATGAAAGACATATGCTAATACAGGGAATCTCTAACATTTTCAGCCCTCCTTTTCCAAATTTTCCAAGGGATTCTCTGACTCATCATCCAGTTTGGTAAGAAACAAAATAAACCTTCTCAAGAAAATGCAAGTAAACATGTTTAAGAGGTATTGGCAAGGGGGTTCCAAGAACAATTATAGAAGCTCTCAAAACCAAGGACAGAGCAATAGGTTTTAGTGACTATTTAAGAGACTTTATTCCCCCCTCCACCTGCCCTGTCACCCTCATTTGTCTTCCAGTAAGTCTGAATCTCCACCTTTGGTAACAGATAGTTTCAGACAAATGGGTTCTGAAGATCTTGCATCAAGGTTACTGATGGCAATGGGAGGAAAGTTCTCCTTTCCATGGGATATTTCTTCATCCTCCAGATCAGACTCTCTTATTTTACCTGTCCTTCATCAGATGCTATACCAGAGAGTGATAGAACCAGTCCCCCCCTTCCCAGGTAGGAAGGGGGTTTTATTCAAGGACTATTTTAGTACCAAAGAAAAAAATACTTGGAGACCAGTTCTGGATCTTTCTTTCCTAACCTTTTTTGCGATAGTGCCCAAATTAAAAATTATGTCACTTCAGAACCTATTACCTCTTCTTCCTCATTCAAGTTCCCTGGTAACACTAAATTTAAAAGATGCTTATCAGCATATCTCTATTCATCCAAATTTCAGGTGTTTCTTAAAGTTTTGTGTTTCTAGACCACATTAACAATTCTGTGCCTTTAAAGCATCAAGAGCAGTCAAAAAGTGTCTGACTCCAAATATATCTTGTTGCATGTTACAGGGTATCCACATTTTGTCCATATTTAGACTGCTTGCTTATCTTTGCAAAGTGGTTGTCACTTTCCTCAGCTGAGACTCCAAGAGAATATTCTTTCTTAACTCCTTCTCACAGGATTGTGTTTGTGTGATGTTAGCTAGACACCACAGTTCAAGGAGCTTTTCTTCCACAGGAAAAATGACTTTATTTCTATGATTTTCCACTAAGACTTTGGTCACTGCGTGGGAATACCTCAGGATTTTGGGTCTCATGTTTCTATGATTCTCATGATACTCCTGACAAGACTACATATAAGAAAGATACAATGACATCTAAAAATTATTTTGTTCCAGCATCAGCATCCTTTGTCTTTCCAAATCCAAGTGTTGGGGTTTGTCAGAAGAGAAATCACTTGATGGTGACAACAGTTATCCATACAAAGCTGGTTACTTCTGATAAGGATGATACGGTTATGGAAAGGCTGGCAAGAAAGTTTACGTAGCTGACGCTTTATCCTTTAGGGCCATCAGCTACTAGACTCGTATACCAGGAATGTCTTTTCTGTCCTTTTTCGGCTTTCTAAGATGGTTTCTGACCTTCCTGACTCAAAGGGGAAGGCATCAGCTCTTTCCCTGCTGGGCTCTACTTCTCAAGTTGCACGCCATTAAATCAAATTCAGCTATGATGCAGCTGATGCCTCTTTCAGGGCTGCTGGCTCTGGTTCAGTTGTGAGGTGTTATTCTTGGCTTCTTCTTCAAGCTTTACCTGATGACGTTAAAGCCAAACATTTGGATGCTTTTTTGGATAATAAAAATCATTTTTGGATCTGCTGCTGCTGCTCCTAAACCTTCAGGAGCTGAAACATATTTTTGTTTCTCCTATTCCCAAATTTCAGAGGAATTATCTCTCTTAAGTCTGCATTTGTTTGGAGGCAATCTCATCCTCCTCCTAAGGACAAGAAGGGTTCTAGGCTGGTGCTTCCTTCTAAGTGAGGAAGGGGTTTTATTCCAGGATGTTTTTGGTCCCACAAAAGGAGGGCACATGGAGACCAATTCTGGATCTTTCCAGGCTGAGCACCTTCCTTGAAATTCCTTCCTTTTGGATGTTATCTCTGTAGACATTATTTTCTCTTCTGCTACTCCAAGCCTTTCTTGTATCTCTGGATCTCAAGGATGCATATTTTCACATCCACATCCATCCCGTGTTCAGGAAATGTTTACATTTCCCTGTCTCTTCCTTGCATTTTCAGCTCTCTACTTTTCCCTTTGGCCACACTATTCCCCCAAGGGTATTCACCAAATGCCTCGATCCTGTCTTTGCTTTTTGCAGGGTTCAAGGTATTCAGATTTTTTCCGTATCTAGATGATCTACTTATTCAAGCTCCTTCCCCCAACTCTTTGATTCAGGATCACAGGTTTACTTCTTCCCTGTTACAGAATTTGGGGTTCACCATAAACTTCCAGAAATCAGTTCTTATACCTTTCTAGGATCATATTTTCCTTGACTGCAGACTTCAAACAGTTCCCATGCTGGCATCTTGCCCGCCCCTAGGGCTTGGTCTTTAATAACATTTTTTCAGTGTCTTCTTCCTCCGCTGGCATACATCACAGCCAGAGAATTTTTCAGGTTGCTTGGGTTCATGGCTTCCATCATTCCCATGCTCCCTGTCACCTACTTATGAAGAAACTTCAGTGGTATCTTAAATCAGTGTGGCTTCAACACTGCCACCCACTGGAGTTGCTATTACCATTTCTTCTCTGTCTCAAACTGAAGCTTCAGTGATGCATTCATCAACTTTCTCTCAACAGGTGGCTTCCTTTTCAAGTTTCCTCCCTCCTGTTCTCCTTTCATTTTTATGTTGCCGTATTGCTAGCTGAGAGGTTTCATCTTACGTCCTTATTTCCATTCTGTTTCTGTTCCTGAATGGGCATGCTATTGTTTTTCTGCGATTGTTTTGGTTCTCCTGCAGCACTTCATTTCTGTGGATTAGGCGTCCATACATCACATATATACCTTAGACCTTATGCAAAAGACATACACTTAGTGTACAATGCCTGGAAGCTGTAAAGGCTTTGGTCTGCTGGCTGGATGTTAGGCTATCCTCAACAGGATACTCCAAGTATAAAGAATAATGCAACATTGAGAAGTAGGACATCTACTATTATGGTACACAACTGTATTTTCTCCTTTCTTTTGGAAATGGCCAGGGGCAATTACCACAAGCTTCCTCACAGACTGGATCTACTCACATAAGAACATTTAACTTCAATTGACTGCCTGGATGATGGTGTCATAATTCCTTTTAGGCAACTCTTTACAAGGATATGCAGCAAGTACTAATGGCGACGAGGAAAATCTCCTACTAGAAAATCATATATTAGCAAAGTTTTCTAGCTGGTGCCAACAACATAACTAGCACCTGTTTAGGGGTAGTTCTCTGATTTTACAATATTTGTTTTAGTTGTTATCCTATGACCTTTCTTATACCTGTATCGAGATTCATCTATTGGTCACCATGTCTGTGTATGGATCCTCCTATTTCATTGCAGTCTTGTGTCAAAATGTTTTTAAAAGGGGTTTTGCATTACAGGCCTCCAAGAAAACTGATGGTCCTTCCTTGGGATCTTAATTTTGTGTTAGAGAACCTAACACTTGATCCATTTGACCCAGCTAACCTAGCTTACTTGAGGTTCTTAACACAGAAAACAGTTTTATTGATTCTTCTGACCTCTGTAAGAAGAGTTTCTAACTTGCAAGGTCTTATGGTAAGTCAACCCTACTTCATTTTCCACAGGGTCATTGTTCCTTTGAGAACTAATCATTCTATTATGCCCAAAGTGGTATCTAGGTTTAGTTTAAGTGAAGCTATTCATCTCCCTATTTTCTTTCCTGAATCCAAATATGAGGAAGAAAGGATACTCCAAATCTTTGATGCCCTCAGACAACTCAGATGCTATCTTAGCAGAACTAAATCTTTCATATCTTTGGATCAGTTGTTCATTTCTTCTTAAAATAAGGAGGGAACACCTGCATCAAAACAGGGTATTAAAATGGTTGTCTAAGGCTATTACCTTTTGTTATATTTACCACAAAAAAGTATAACAGGCAGGGTCAAGGCCCACTCTATCCGGGCCTCGGCTTCATCTATGGCTTTTTTGGAATGGGTTGGATTCTAGAAGTATTCTATTGTCAGCAACTTGGTCCTCTGCGCATATTCTTACAAACCACCATAAGCTTGATTCCTTCTCTAGGTCCAGATCAGGCTTTGTAAGGATCATTCTCCAGGGGTTCCTGGACTCTTCTCCTTCCACCTCACAAGTATAGAAAGCTATGGTGATCTACTCATATAGCTAAGGCTACTGCATCAGTGATCAATATGATGAACATAATACAGTTCTATAAGTAAACATACCATTACAGTAGATTTTCAAATGATTATTGCTGCAGTACTCTCTCCCTCCCTCCATCCATTCCCTTTGTTTTTTGTTATGTTGTTTATGCCAGGGTGTGGCCATTTATTTTTTGTTGTTCCTAGTATTGTCCTTTCAGGGCTCTAACTCTTTCTCTCTCTCTCTCTCTCTCTGTGTTTGTGGGAAAGCTTTGACGGGCTTGGCACCCTAATTTGTCTTTTAGTCAGCTCAGCTCAAGCTGCCTGACACTTTGGGCACATGGAAGTTGACCTTAAGCTTTGGAAGCTGGCTAGCTGTTGTATCCTTGGCTGCAAATAACCCATATAGCTAAAACTACTGCAGCAGTGATGATCAGAGCATCTACGGTTATGGTATGTTTACTTACACAACTGTACTTTTCATATGGAAGGTCCCACATACAGTACAAAAAAAATTTCATGCAGTCTTCAGATAACCAGCCAGGACTAACACTAGCACTGTTTGTACTGTCTGCAGAAGAAGCACATTATAATATTATTTTTCTGTGCATTGTTCTCCCCACTGCCTGCCAGCTACCAGTACTTCTGTGACTTGGCAGTCTAAATAATTCTTTGAGGGAGAGCTGGTGGGAGACTGTCACCTAAGCAGCATTCAAAAGTTATGCTTAGCCTTAACCTGTTATTCCTGTAGAAACCCGATGTTTGCAAACTTCTGCAGTGTTGCCAGAATCATTCATGTACTCTAATGTGCATAAGTCAGTTTGCAGCTATTGTACTGACATACAACTTGATGGTGTACATGTCTTGGCCCTTCTGCTGAATGGTAGTATAGCTGCATCTGGTGGCTGTCAGTCAGGCATAGGATTAGGCTGCCTCCCCCAGAATGAGTGAAATATTATTGGCCTCTCATTCCTACTCTTTCTAGTTGTGGCTTCTAGTGCCTGAGGAGCTGGGTTGTCTGGATTACAGTCAGTGCTTTATCACTCTGTAACAAAAGGAGATCTGCAGAACCCAACGAATGAAGTAAAGCAGTAAAATCTGCTGAATCAATGTATAAACAATCACAAGCATTCTGCAAACCACACGGTTTATTAAATCACATAGACTAAGCGCTTTTATCTGTTAAAATAATGGGACTTCATCGGATTAACATTGTAAAAACACAACAAATCTTATAAATACAAAAGCCCGGAAAAGAAACGCTGTATCAGTCAGGCTAGTACAGGTTTAAAGTGACAGTACACAAAAAGACACCATCACAAATCAAATGTATAAAACACTGTTGTACCCTTGATTAAGAATACTATAAAACGCTGAAAACTCTGTAAAAATAACAAAGTCATTAAGTGAACACATTAAATGAATGAAATAGCAGTGATTACAAGTGGTATAACCTATATTTGTAATCTGTTGCACAAGCCACAGAATGACATCTAAAAAAAGCACCCTGCAAGTAAATATATAAAGCACCTCTACTCTACTACTTTACAGATGCCAAAAAAATAATAAGAACATTAAATAAATATGTAAGCGGTGATAGAAAAACAATATAAACTGCATCTGTTGTCTATTACAAAAATCACGTGACACGACTTTACTGTTAAAGGTCCTAGTAGAATAATACCTTCATCTTATAAAACAAGGAAATTGACGTGATCATTGAAAGTATGCAATATAAAGAATATCAGATAAACTTGTGTGCATGACTAAATTTGTATTATTATGCTCCTAGAAATCTGTTTTGTATCGCATCCTTGATTATTGTACTTCTGTTCTGTGATTTATTAACTAGTGTACTGTTGTATTGTGTTTTATTAACTACTACACTCTTAATAATTGTTTTTTGTTTGTATTTGCTGTAATGTAATTTATCTGGAGCTTTTCTCTCCAGGGTCTCTGCGAAAAGGAGTTACTGGCCCAGTCGGACACTACCCGGTTAATAAATGTAAATAAATAAATAAAATAAATAAATATATACACATGATAAAATACGCAGTTATTAAAAATACATGATGTATTGCATAAAACACACAGTAGCATTAAATTGTGATCATTCCTACTAAGATAATGCCCTTAATTTTAGAAAACAAGAGAGGGATATGTGATCATTAAAGCCATTAGGACCAGTAGTATTCTTAATATGCCAATCCGCTTCTTTACATTCAAGATGAACCTTCCATGGCCCTACTCTAATATGTCAATCATCATGTCAATAATGAAGTACAGAAAGAATGTCCTTCATTCAAATGAATATGCCTCCACAAGGGATTTCTGGTGTCCTTTATCCCTCTGTACTACAGAGCCAACTTGCAACATAAGTAAAATGTCATGAGTGCCAGGTATTCAGTACTGCTGTCAAGAGAAGGATGTATGGGAAGGCCATGGCCTGACTCACTGCAAGCAGGATAGAATCCCAGGATAGTCAGTACTAGAATGGCCAGGAGGGTCACATGATCCCAAGCAAGAACCAGAGAAGTGGTGTAAAGTAAGGGACCTGGAGGTCAGGCACTAGCCAAAACAGCACAGATGATTACAGCAATTAGTTGCTTCCAGTACTTAATGGGTTTAATTCCTCATCCTCTGTTTACTTACTGTGTCACTCTGAGCAAGTCATGTAAACAGACAGTCCTCCCAGGCTAAGTCTAAGAAAGTTCTGTGTGGATAAGTTATTTACCCATTTAACAAATGCAAAAAAAGTCAGATGTTCATTTGGGATCCACCCTTTTATTGCCTGTAGATTCTCATTGGGCTAATGAGGGATTAACCGTATATGTTTAATTGGCTGATATCCAGGAAAGGGCCAGGAGAAACATTCTAGTGTCAGTCTGGAGCAAGGGTCCTGGGATTTGAATGTTGAGTTGAAACATATGGCTAGCAGGCTGACACATGCAGATCAGGCTTATAAATCCCCTAACAAATGCTGTGGGATCTTAATTGCATGTTGTATATATATGCTGTTATGTCCCCTAACAAATGCTGTGAGGTTGTGCTCATACCTGAGGAGCTTCCTTCTCCCATCTCTTTTGAGTCTTTGCCACACAGTTCATTGTTACTGATGCCTGCTGAGATATGACAGAGCAATTGTAGGATTACATCAACAGTGAAAGCAATCAAAGCCTCAGACCTCTTGATCACTACCACTAGCTTGCACATGCCCTACACATTGCGGGCCAGTCATACATTCCCCAGCATGTACCTTCCCCCACCTTGTACCTGATGTGGCTGTTATGCTTATATTGCTGCTACAGGAGCTATTTCACAGAAGATGCCTCCTTAATCCTCCTGGGTGTAAGAATCAGAGGAAGCCAAGATCCATGTGTATTTCAGACACAAGTGTAATGACACATTTGCAGTTTAAAGCTTTTCCCTGGATGGTCCCTCCTTTGCAGAGACATTCCGTCCCATAACATTCTCAGTGGACTTGTCTGTCATTAATATGCTTTCTCTCCAACATCGACTTCCATGTTTGGGAAAGAAGAGATAAGAGCTCCTGAGTCATTGCTCCTCTGGAACCTGTTCTTAATGGACACTATTTCTGCAGTTTGAAATCACCCAGTTCCTGTTCTTTAAGCTCCAAAGAAAACAGATGCTCTCTGTAAACCCACCAAGAGTGGTGTCTAAGTCTTTTCAAGCATCTTAGGACAGACTCCTGTATGATCTCTTTGGTGTAGCATAGATCTCAGAACCCATAGCACCTTATTACTTTACTGCTGAGTAAAGAATGTACGGCTGTGGACAGAGGGGAAAAAAGATGTCCACTTATCCAGTCCTGCTTATTTAAGTGAGCTGTGAAAAAGGTGGTGAACGCCCTAATTTTGCAATTGAGGTGGTCTTTCACAAAACCCACTGTAATTTTGACTTTGCCTGTGCTATGGGAAGAGTAGGGGCATTGGGTTAATCCCTTCCCAGGATGACGTGGCTGAGATTCTGTTCCTTTAAAGAAAAATGGTGAAGTCTATTCTGGATGCCTCCTTTTGTGAAGCTCTTCTTTGGAAAGGCTTCCTAAGAATACTTAATAGAAATCTTTAAATGTCACTGCAGTAACAATTTAGGTTAAAACTTGTGTATATGTTTTTTTTGCAAATAGATAAAGAGTTTCCTTATCACTTATGTATACTCTCTCTCTACTGCATTGTGATTATCATATAAGCTTAATTATGTTTACTCCACTTTTCTGTGTCAATTCTTAACTAGACAGGAATTTATATTATGAGTTTATGCACTGAGTACATTATGTTTATATTATTCTATAGTTTACATGATTGTATCTAACCTAATATTACTGCATGTATTATATGCCTGTTTGCTTTAACTTTTGTATTCTTATATGTGTCTGTGATTGCCAGTAGAAGTTAGGATGAACTACACTGGTAAGTCCCACTGATGTCTCACTTGGCTACCTAGTCTTCTTTCTGTAGGCTAGCCCTTTACACAAAGTTGAAAATGCCCTCATAATTAAAGAAACCTGAACAGGTGTCAGGTAGTCTTGCCTGTCTGGTTCACCACAAAGTTTCTCAGGAAGTAGGATTCACAAGGGACTCTACAGAAGCCCTGACTACTTGACATGACAATATATAGAAGGCCAATGTTCTGAGCTTGTCTTAACTTGGAGAAGCTTTACCATTGACAGATTGTGGTTTGTGTTTCATATCACTGTATCGTAGATCTCTTGGGTTCTTCCTCATGAATATGACCCTTAGAGAGCAGTCTTTCATGTCAGGACTCTTGGAACAGTTTATGTTCAACTTCTTAAAGAGGCCCTATATCATGTTCCTCCTTTGGGAGAAGGGAAATTATTACATTTTCATTTCTTCCGTGTTCACAAAAAAAAAAAAGATTGGACCTCTTATGGAGCTTAGTGATTTCAGCAACCATATTTGTTGCACCAAGTTCCAGATGATTATTCTTCTGAAGGTGTTGCTTCTGCTTTAGCAGGGGCCTTGTCTGATATCTGTAGACATAATGGACACCTATTGGCACATCAGTGATTACAAAATGACCCAAAAGGTCTTCCAGTTCATTCTCTGTTAACATGTGAGTAATAAAGTGCAGTTTTTATCCTGTCATGTGCCTCAAATGTGTTCACAGAATTCAAGTCATGGCGGAATAGATCTGCAGAATGATCTCATGGTGTTCTGTTGCTTAGATGAGTGACTCCTGGACAAGGGTCTTTTACGTTCTAGCACTTGGATGTCTGGCTCCTGGAGAAAGGTCTTACTGTGTTCCAATACTTGGATGATCAACTTCTGGAGAAGGGTCTGTTTTTCTTCCTGTACTTGGATAGATAATTCCTGAAGAAGGGCCTTATTGTTTTACATGTTCCAGTGCTTGGATGACCTGGTGAAGGGTCTCACTGTGTTCCAGCACTTAGATGGCCTACCTTTTGTGGGACCCATTTAGGAACTGTCTGGCAGTTCTGTTCTGCCATCTTTGCATGTCCTTAGAGTCACCATCAATAAGCACCCCTTATTGCTCCCACGAAGAGGTTTCTCTTCAAAATGGAGGAGCTCATTACCCTTTCCTGCCAATTGTTCCTGCCAATTAAATTAGTCTAGTAAGTAATTTCATTTGGGTGAGTAGGGAATGATGTGAGAATTGCTCATATACTTCAGCACAT